>NW_023994491.1:0-295394 GCF_015586225.1 Lucilia sericata
AGTCTAGTCTATAGTCTAGTCTATAGTCTAGTCTATAGTCTAGTCTATAGTCTAGTATATCTAGTCTATAGTCTATAGTAGTCTATAGTCTAGTCTATAGTCTAGTCTATAGTCTAGTCTATAGTCTAGTCTATAGTCTAGTCTATAGTCTAGTCTATAGTCTAGTCTATAGTCTAGTCTATAGTCTAGTCTATAGTCTAGTCTATAGTCTAATCTATAGTCTATAGTCTAGTCTATAGTCTAGTCTATAGTCTAGTCTAGTCTAGTCTATAGTCTAGTCTATAGTCTAGTCTATAGTCTAGTCTATAGTCTAGTCTATAGTCTAGTCTATAGTCTAGTCTATAGTCTAGACTATAGTCTAGTCTATAGTCTAGTCTATAGTCTAGTCTATAGTCTAGTCTATAGTCTAGTCTATAGTCTAGTCTATAGTCTAGTCTATAGTCTAGTCTATAGTCTAGTCTATAGTCTAGTCTATAGTCTAGTCTATAGTGTCTATAGTCTAGTCTATAGTCTAGTCTATAGTCTAGTCTATAGTCTAGTCTATAGTCTAGTCTATAGTCTAGTCTATAGTCTAGTCTATAGTCTAGTCTATAGTCTAGTCTATAGTCTAGTCTATAGTCTAGTCTATAGTCTAGTCTATAGTCTAGTCTATAGTCTAGTCTATAGTCTAGTCTATAGTCTAGTCTATAGTCTAGTCTATAGTCTAGTCTATAGTCTAGTTGTCTATAGGTTAATCTTTAGTTGTCTTTATAAGGGTTGTAAAAAGCTTCTCTAATTATAAAAGAAGCTTTTGCCTCTCTCTGATGTTGTTTACATTAAGCTTCTTTAATTATTATTACTCCTTCGTTCTTCATTTGTTGCTCTCTCAACTTTACACTTTCTCAATTCAAATTGAGCTCCTACTTTCACTCATTAAGATGCTGTTTTTGTTTTTGTCAATCGATCAACTTGAATTTTTGACACTTTTGCTTTAATTTTATTATTAAGCAATTAGTTTAATACAGCATTTCTTTGAAAACGGTTCGGTTGGCGGAAAATGTCGGGAGTGATCATTATTTATTAAAAAAAAGTGCAATAAAATAAGGAGAATCAGAAATAAAAGTGTCAGTTTTAAAATCCTTCATTTAAAAAAATTTTTTATAAAAAATTAAAATATAATTATATCAAATTTCAATAAATAGTGTTTGTAAAAAGAAATATTTTAATAAAATTAGTCTTTTAAAAAAATATGTTATGTTCGAGATCAAATATGTAAGTGCGTAATTAAAATGCAGCGGCGGCGCTGCCTTTTATCTGCATTTCTTTATTGGTTTTGTGTAAAAAAATTCTTTGCTTTGCGTCGTATTTCGTTCGTTGTTAGTGTTTTGCTGTAACAAATAAATCGAATCATTGAGCCTGTCCGAACAAGATCAGTTGTAAAAGCAACAGAACAAGAACAATATTCTTAAGGTATGTAAATCAAATGGTTGTTATTGTTATTGAAAGAGAACAGCAATTAAGAGATTTTGCAAACATTACATATTAAGAGAAACCCTGCATGGGAAATAGAGAAGTCTGCTGTTTAGTCCGTAATGTAGTCTATAGTACATTCTATCGATTAGGCTATCATTTAGTCCACAGTCTAGTCAATAGTTTAGTCTATAGTCTAGTATATAGTCTAGTCTATAGTCTAGTCTATAGTCTAGTCTATAGTCTAGTCTAGTCTAGTCTATCGTCTAGTCTAGTCTAGTCTAGTAGTAGTCTAGTCTAGTCTAGTCTAGTCTAGTAGTCTAGTCTAGTCTAGTCTAGTCTAGTCTAGTCTAGTCTAGTCTAGTCTAGTCTAGTCTAGTCTAGTCTAGTCTAGTCTAGTCTAGTCTAGTCTAGTCTAGTCTAGTCTAGTCTAGTCTATAGTCTAGTCTATAGTCTAGTCTAGTCTATAGTCTAGTCCATAGTCTAGTCCATAGTCTAGTCTATAGTCTAGTCTATAGACTGTAGTCTACAGTCTGTAGTCTATAGTCTGTAGTCTGTAGTCTAGTCTATAGTCTAGTCTATAGTCTAGTCTATAGTCTAGTCTATAGTCTAGTCTATAGTCTAGTCTATAGTCTAGTCTATAGTCTAGTCTTTAGTCAAGTCTATAGTCTAGTCTATAGTCTAGTCTAGTCTAGTCTATAGTCAAGTCTATAGTCAGTCTAGTCTATAGTCTAGTCTATAGTCTAGTCTATAGTCTAGTCTATAGTCTAGTCTATAGTCTAGTCTATAGTCTAGTCTATAGTCTAGTCTATAGTCTAGTCTATAGTCTAGTCTATAGTCTAGTCTATAGTCTAGTCTATAGTCTAGTCTATAGTCTAGTCTATAGTCTAGTCTATAGTCTAGTCTATAGTCTAGTCTATAGTCTAGTCTATAGTAGTCTATAGTCTAGTCTATAGTCTAGTCTATAGTCTAGTCTATAGTCTAGTCTATAGTCTAGTCTATAGTCTAGTCTATAGTCTAGTCTATAGTCTAGTCTATAGTCTAGTCTATAGTCTAGTCTATAGTCTAGTCTATAGTCTAGTCTATAGTCTAGTCTATAGTCTAGTCTATAGTCTAGTCTATAGTCTAGTCTATAGTCTAGTCTATAGTCTAGTCTATAGTCTAGTATAGTCTAGTCTATAGTCTAGTCTATAGTCTAGTCTATAGTCTAGTCTATAGTCTAGTCTATAGTCTAGTCTATAGTCTAGTCTATAGTCTAGTCTATAGTCTAGTCTATAGTCTAGTCTATAGTCTAGTCTATAGTTTAGTCTATAGTCTAGTCTATAGTCTAGTCTATAGTCTAGTCTATAGTCTAGTCTATAGTCTAGTCTATAGTCTAGTCTATAGTCTAGTCTATAGTCTAGTCTATAGTCTAGTCTATAGTCTAGTCTATAGTCTAGTCTATAGTCAAGTCTATAGTCTAGTCTATAGTCTAGTCTATAGTCTAGTCTATAGTCTAGTCTATAGTCTATTCTATAGTCTAGTCTATAGTCTAGTCTATAGTCTAGTCTATATAGTCTATAGTCTAGTTCTATAGTCTAGTCTATAGTCTAGAGTCTATTAGTCTAGTCTATAGTCTAGTCTATAGTCTAGTCTATAGTCTAGTCTATAGTCTAGTCTATAGTCTAGTCTATAGTAAGTCTATAGTC
Organism: Lucilia sericata; assembly: GCF_015586225.1. Lineage (NCBI taxonomy): Eukaryota > Metazoa > Arthropoda > Insecta > Diptera > Calliphoridae > Lucilia > Lucilia sericata. The sequence continues at coordinate 3,138 of NW_023994491.1, forward strand.
TAGTCTATAGTGTTCTAGTCTATAGTCTAGTCTATAGTCTAGTCTATAGTCTAGTCTAATAGTCTCGTCTATAGTCTAGTCTATAGTCTAGCCTATAGTCTAGTCTATAGTCTAGTCTATAGTCTAGTCTATAGTCTAGTTGATAGTCTAGTGTATAGTCTAGTCTATAGTCTAGTCTATAGTCTAGTCTATAGTCCCTTTAAGGACCTGCCTAATACCCACTTATTCAATTGTTCTCATTATATGCACACACCCTTTAAGCACCTTTAAAATCTTGTTCATGTTTTGCCTTTTCTGTTTCGGTTTGTTTGTTATAAGAGCATCCATACAGACATCCACATAATTCTCCTGTTTCTCCCCATCCTTCTGCTAATACGTTGCTGTAGGCCATTTGGTATAAAATTGCTTTCATGTTAATGATATTGTTGTTGCATATTTTTTTATAAAAAAACTTTCAAAGTTTTTATGTCAATATTCTAAAGTTCTAAAAACAATACATTTTTATTATTATTTATTGCACACAGTGGGACAATGAAGGACAATTTGGGACTTTAGTCTAGAATCTTTATTCACATCTAAATAGTTAATCTCATCTTTATTTTGATTTCAAAATTATTTTGATCCCACTGTATACTAAAAAAACTTCATGATACAATCGATATTTTTATGCTTAAAAGTTGCTTTATTGTTGTTCATTTAATATTTTTTTCTAAATATAAACTAACTTATTTTTTAACTATAAATCTAAAAAAATTTAAATCTTAAATAACTCTGTGTATACCAAAAATATTTTGTCTTAAAATTAAAATTTACAAGCATTTATTAATTTAAAATTAACTAATTTAAAAAATTTGTTATATTATTTGGTCGTTCGCTGAGAGAGAGAAATCGATTAAAAGAGATTAAGAGTTTGAGAGAGATTGTGTAAAAATATCATTCCTAAACTAATTTAATTAAAATGTAATTAAGTATTTTGTTTTATTTAAAACAAAAATTTTAAAAAGCCTCTAATAGAAACAAGCTGCTCCTAACTCAATGCGGAATTCTTGATTTGCATCACGGACATCGCGTACCGCTATATCGACAATCGGCAAACGTTGGGATTTTTCGGTGGTATAGGTTAGAACGGATTTATTCCAGCTATTAGAACGTTTCTGGAAATACGAAAAGAATAACAATATTTTTAAATATATTAAGCTATAATATAGTCTATAGTTTAGTAAGTAGACAAGTCTATAGTTTAGTAAGTAGACAAGTCTATAGTCTAGTCTATGGTCTAGTCTATAGTCTAGTCTATAGTCTAGTCTATAGTCTAGTCTAAAGTCTAGTCTAAAGTCTAGTCTATAGTAGTTTCTAGTCTAGTAGTCTTAGTCTAGTCTATAGTCTAGTCTATAGTCTAGTCTATAGTCTAGTCTATAGTCTAGTCTATAGTCTAGTCTATAGTCTAGTCTATAGTCTAGTCTATAGTCTAGTCATAGTCTAGTCTATAGTCTAGTCTATCGTCTAGTCTATAGTCTAGTCTATAGTCTAGTCTATAGTCTAGTCTATAGTCTATAGTCTAGTCTATAGTCTAGTCTAGTCCTAGTCTATAGTCTAGTCTATAGTCTAGTCTATAGTCTAGTCTATAGTCTAGTCTATAGTCTAGTCTATAGTCTAGTCTATAGTCTAGTCTATAGTCTAGTCTATAGTCTAGTCTATAGTCTAGTCTATAGTCTAGTCTATAGTCTAGTCTATAGTCTAGTCTATAGTTTAGTCTATAGTCTAGTCTATAGTCTAGTCTATAGTCTAGTCTATAGTCTAGTCTATAGTCTAGTCTATAGTCTAGTCTATAGTCTAGTCTATAGTCTAGTCTATAGTCTAGTCTATAGTCTAGTCTAGTCTAGTCTAGTTTAGTCTATAGTCTAGTCTATAGTCTAGTCTACAGTTTAGTCTATAGTCTAGTCTATAGTCTAGCCTATAGTCTAGTCTATAGTCTAGTTTCTAGTCTAGTCTATAGTCTAGTCTATAGTCTAGTCTATAGTCTAGTCTATAGTCTAGTCTATAGTCTAGTCTATAGTCTAGTCTATAGTCTAGTCTATAGTCTAGTCTATAGTCTAGTCTATAGTCTAGTCTATAGTCTAGTCCATAGTCTAGTCTATAGTCTAGTCTATAGTCTAGTCTTTAGTCTAGTCTGTAGTCTAGTCTATAGTCTAGTCTATAGTCTAGTCTATAGTCTAGTCTTTAGTCTAGTCTATAGTCTAGTCTTTAGTCTAGTCTATAGTCTAGTCTATAGTCTAGTCTATAGTCTAGTCTATAGTCTAGTCTATAGTCTAGTCTATAGTCTAGTCTATAGTCTAGTCTATAGTCTAGTCTATAGTCTAGTCTATAGTCTACAGTCTGGTCTATAGTCTAGTCTATAGTCTATTCTATAGTCTAGTTTATAGTCTAGTTTGTAGTCTAGTCTAGTCTGTAGTCTAGTCTGTAGTCGAGTCTATAGTCTAGTCTATAGTCTAGTCTATAGTCTAGTCTATAGGCTAGTCTATAGTCTAGTCTATAGTCTAGTCTATAGTCTAGTCTATAGTCTAGTCTATAGGCTAGTCTATAGTCTAGTCTATAGTCTAGTCTATAGTCTAGTCTATAGTCTAATCTATAGTCTAGTGTATAGTCTAGTCTTTAGTCTAGTCTATAGTCTAGTCTATAGTCTAGTGTATAGTCTAGTCTTTAGTCTAGTCTATAGTCTAGTCTATAGTCTAGTCTATAGTCTAGTCTATAGTCTAGTCTATAGTCTAGTCTATAGTCTAGTCTATAGTCTAGTCTATAGTCTAGTCTATAGTCTAGTCTATAGTCTAGTCTATAGTCTAGTCTATAGTCTAGTCTATAGTCTAGTCTATAGTTTAGTCTAGTCTAGTCTATAGTCTAGTCTGTAGTCTAGTCTATAGTCTAGTCTATAGTCTAGTCTATAGTCTAGTCTATAGTCTAGTCTATAGTCTAGTCTATATTCTGGTCTATAGACTAGTCTATAGTCTAGTCTATAGTCTAGTCTATAGTCTAGTTCATAGTCTAGTCTGTGGTCTAGTCTAGTCTGTAGTCTAGTCTATAGTCTAGTCTATAGTATAATCTATAGTCTAGTCCATAGTCTGGTCAATAGGCTAGTCAATAGGCTAGTCTATAGTCTAGTCTATGGTCTATTCTATAGTCTAGTATAGTCTAGTCTGTAGTCTAGTCTATAGTCTACGCTGTAGTCTAGTCTATGGTTTAGTCAATAGTCTACTCTGTAGTCTAGTCTATTGTCTAGTCTGTATTATTGTCTATATACTAGTCTATAGTCTAGTCTGTAGTCTAGTCTATAGTCTAACCTGTAGTCTAGTCTATAGTCTAGTCTTTAGTCTAGTCTATAGTCTACTCTGTAGTCTAGTCTGTAGTCTAGTCTATAGTCTAGTGTATAGACTAGCCTATAGTCTATTCTATAGTTTAGTCTATAGACTAGTCTATTGTCTAGTCTATAGTCTAGACTATAGTCTAGTCTATAGTCTAGTCTATAGTCTAGTCTATAGTCTAGCCTATAGTCAAGTCTATAGACTAGTCTATAGTCTAGTCTATTGTCTAGTCTGTTCCATATTAAACTTACTCTGCAACCATCTTCAACAGCTTCATATCGCAAACGTTGAGGGCCATCGGCTGTTAGTTCAGCATCATTCCACGATAACAATTTCAAACCATTTCTGCAAAAATATCAATCACCTTAAAATACAAAACTTGTATTTCAATATTCAATAACCAACCTTAAGGTATCCTTCTCCTCGTCCTTGTAGGCCACAGTGTTCTTACAATGGAATGTTATTTGCTGAGTGGCCTTGGCTGACATCAATTGTAGGAAGCCCATTTGATAGGAATCTGTTTTATAGTGGATTTTCATGCCTGATGGCATCTCGCTTAACCACGCCTCCTCTTCCATTCCTTTATAGCTAATTACCTTAGTCTGTTTGGGTTGAGGTCGAATACAGGTGGCACGTCTTTCCTTTTCACAATACACTAGAATAGCATCTTGTGGATCACCATCATTAGGATCAATCCAATATTCTCCAGAATTGTATTCGGGATAGGCAGCAAATAGGTCACGGCAAGTTTTAGCTGGTGCTGATTGTTGGCCATTTGGTCGAGTTAAGCGTATGAAAGAGGCCTTTACATGCTCGTAGGCCTTCAAAACCAAAGCGTGTTTCTCTTCATCGGTTAAACCTTCACCAAATTGATCGAGCATAGGTTGGTCGCCTAAAACATCTACACCCTTGGTTTGTCCCTGATTTAGTAAGGCTGTTAAGGCCGCTACATCATAGCCCAAAGTTTCGCCGGGTGGACCTGGCGGTCCTGGAGGACCAGCTGGACCCATGGGACCTGGTTTGCCATCATTGCCGTTATAACCTCTGGGGCCGGGTGGACCTGCTTGACCTGCTGGTCCTGGATTACCATCTCTTCCCTGGGGACCTCTCATGCCCATTTCGCCGGGTTTTCCTGGAGCTCCTGGTACTCCGGGAAGACCAGTATCACCCTTTAGACCTGGTGCACCAGGCATACCTTGTAAACCTATTAAGCCTCTGTGACCTTTAATACCTTTGGGACCCGGTTCACCGGTTTCACCTTTAACACCTTCGGGGCCGGGAGGACCAGCTTTGCCTCTTAAGCCCATGGGACCTTCTACACCCGGTAAGCCTGTCTCACCCTTAGGACCACGTTCTCCCAGAGGACCCATTGGACCCATAGGACCTGGAGGACCCGGAAGACCTGGATTACCGGCAGGACCCTGATTACCTTGTTGACCTGGAGGACCTTTATCTCCTGGACGTCCAGCAATACCAGGAGGACCTGCTTTGCCGGGAGGACCCTCGGGACCTTGTTCGCCTATCGGACCAGGATTGCCACTAGGACCAGCTATGCCTTGAGGACCGGGAGCGCCTTCTTTTCCAGGTTTTCCTTGTTGTCCGGGTTCTCCAGGTGCACCTCTCAAACCTCTTAAGCCAGCAGCACCTGGTGGTCCAGGTAATCCCGGCATACCTCTATCACCATGAGGACCTTGAGGTCCTTGAGGCCCAGGAGGACCTGCAGGACCATCACTACCAGTTTCACCTTTTTGTCCTTCTAATCCGGGAGGTCCTTGTAAGCCAGGATTGCCAGGCATACCGGGACGTCCTGCTTCTCCTGGGTTTCCTTTAAGACCAGGTTGACCAGCTACACCAGGTAAACCGGGGCTACCAGGTTGACCCTAAAAATGTCATAATAGTAAAAATTTCATATTTTAAGAATTTTCTTCAAAACTACTTACCACTGGACCCGCATCACCGGGACGTCCTGGTAGACCACTTAAGCCGGGTTCTCCTCTTAGACCAGTTTCACCACGAGCACCCTTTGGTCCAGTTAAGCCTATAGGACCGGGTAAACCTTGTTCGCCAGGATTACCATGAGGACCAGGAATGCCTTGTTCACCCTTAATGCCCATCAAACCACGATCACCTTTAGCGCCGGGTAGACCAGCTAAGCCAGGAGCTCCAGGGAATCCAGGAGGACCAGCAGGACCAATTGGACCTCTCTCGCCGGGCACACCATTAGCACCTTGTTCACCGGGAGTACCTGGATTACCAGGTTCACCTCTTTCACCAGTTTCACCAGGAGCGCCAGGAGGACCAACATTACCTTGAGGACCACGATCACCAGGACGACCCGAAGGACCTTCAGGGCCCATTTGACCAGGACTACCACGTTCACCTTTAACACCAGCCGGACCAGGGAGACCTTTATGACCAGGCATACCCATCATACCAGGGGCACCCATGTGACCTTTATCGCCTGGTTTACCTGGAGCGCCCTGAAATTATGTTGGTTAATAACAACAAAGATTTAATTATATAAACATATTTAATTACCGGTGGTCCATCATGACCTGGGTTGCCAGGTTCTCCTCTTTCGCCAGGTGTACCGGGTTGACCAATAGAACCTCTTTCTCCGGGATAACCACGTTCTCCTCTCAAACCCACAGGACCCAAAGGACCTTGTGGTCCAGGTGGACCTTGAGCACCATCTTTACCAGGAGCACCGGGACTTCCTGCTACACCAGGTAAACCTTGGAAACCTCTAGGACCAGTAGGACCAGGTTCACCTCTAGCACCATCTTGACCAGAAGGACCAGGTGGACCCTGGGCACCCGGTAAACCATCTTTGCCATTATCACCACGAGGACCAGGTGGTCCCTGAGCACCGGGTTCTCCAGTTTTGCCATTTTCACCAGGAATACCTTTATCACCAGGCATACCCATTGGACCGGGTAGACCCTGTAAACCTTGAGGACCTTGGTCACCCGGTTTGCCATCAGCACCTGGGATACCACGTTCACCAGGAGCTCCCTGACGACCAGCAGGACCCACACGTCCAGGTAAACCACGTAGACCTTGCAGACCGGGTACACCAGGAGGACCAATATCACCAGGACTGCCTTTATCGCCTACAGGACCTTGAATGCCTCTATCACCGGGAGTACCCTTGGGACCAATGGGACCATCAGGACCTGGCAAACCAGGTAACCCAGGAGAGCCGCGTTCACCAGTTGGTCCAGCAGGACCAGTTGGACCACGCATACCACGTTTACCGCGTTTACCTTCTGGACCTACAGTGCCTGGTAAACCGCGTGGACCTGGCTGGCCAGATTCACCTTTTATACCCTGATCACCTAAAATCATTAGAAATGGTAAACAATTTCTAATATTTCATATTATTTAAATTTACCTTTGTAACCTCTTTCACCGGGTTGACCGGGAGCACCCTTAATACCAGGCTCTCCAGGACTACCAGGCAAACCATCGGGACCACGAGGACCGGGAAAACCTTGAGGACCAGCCATACCAGGAGCACCCATAGAACCTTTATCACCAGGCATACCATCTTTACCGGCGGGACCAGGCAAACCATTTTCACCAGTAGCACCAGGACGACCAGCTTCACCACGGGGACCCTGCAAACCTTGATCACCTTTGGGACCCATATGACCCATATCACCTTTAGCACCAGGAATGCCAGGAAAACCGGGAGGACCAGGTTTGCCAATAGCACCAGGTTGGCCAGGAGTACCAGGATTGCCATCTAAACCACGAGCACCAGGTTGACCGGCAGCACCTTCACGACCACGTTCACCGCGGGGACCAGCAGGACCCTTTAAAGGAATATGTTAATTACTTTATATAGTTAAGTGCGTTGAAGAAGATTACTTACAGTAGCACCAACTGGGCCCACTGGACCCATACCTCCTGTGGAACCTTTCTCACCAGGAGCACCTTGATCACCCTTAGCACCGTCTAGACCGGGAAAACCGCGATGACCCTTTAAACCAGGTTGTCCAGGGAGACCGGGCAAACCACGAGGACCAGGAGTACCAGCTAAACCTTGAAGACCTGGCTCACCATCTTCACCCGGCGTACCATCTTTACCAGGAGGTCCAGGTAAACCACGTGGTCCTACTGGACCCGGAGGACCTTGTAAACCAGGTTCACCTGGTTCACCACGTATACCTTGAAAGCCTTGAGGACCAGAAGGACCCATATTACCAGGGGGACCACGAGGGCCAGGTTGACCTGCTGTAGCTTGTATAAATTGAGGAGCAGCATATAAAGGAGCGGTAGGACCTTTATCAGTATTGGCATATTCAGCAGCTAATTGTTGATGATAATAACTCATATCAGGTATGGGACCAGGTGGACCAGGATTACCGGGAATGCCTGGATTACCGGGAGAACCGGGATAGCCAGGTTCACCAGCAGGTCCCTGGGCACCAGTAAAACCACGATCACCTCTAGGACCATTTACAACGCCATCATAAGGATTATAAGCCGGTGTTTGTGGATGGGTTGGAGTTGGCGGCATAGGTTTCGCTGTAGTTACCGGAATTTCCTCAGGAAGCTGACTATCCTCAATCCCAACATTTGGTTTACAGTCGGCTGGAGCCCGACAAATTACTTCACCCTCAAAGCACACACAATTATGAACACAACCATCACGTTCACTAGTGAACTCATCATTTTCACGATACCAATTACCCTCGAAATGGCAGGAAAAGGCAGCTATAACATTATCAGCAGCTCGGATGCGAGGAGTTGAAGGTTCAACAGCTAAATGGAAACAAAAAAGATTTTGAAGTTAAACGTTAAACATTTCACTCCACACCCTACTTACTACCTTCCTCATGTGTCTCATACTTTTCCACATCAGCGCCAGTATCTACATCTGAAACACAAATAAGAATTACATCAATTGACCATTAAATACAGACATAAATCAGACATTTATTTTGTGTCACAATTACTACAATGCTCATGCACACACTGACGTGTTCTATTTATTTATTTCTACTATTTATCACTAGGTCAACTATTCGAATCTTAATGTTTGTTTTTGCTTTGTTAGTCCCCTGTAGCTCTATGTATGGTTTTTCAATTAATGTTGTGTGTTGCTTAGACTTTTAGTCAACCATCAGCATCAATTTGCTGTTGACAAGATAATAAAATACATGAATTTTCTCTCTATTAAAGCTGACATATTCTCCAGACAATAACCAATATAGTCTTTAGACAATAGCCGATATTGGATCTAGACCATAGTCTATAGCCAATAGAGTTTTTGAAAGATATTCGATTAAGGTTCTAGATATTAGCCGATATTGGGTCTTAACTACTTAGAACTAAATCGGCGGACTCTGCTGTCTGATATATTCTCCAGCATTTGGCTAATATTGAACTGAACTAGAACTAGAACTGAACTAGAACTGACCTAGAACTGAACTAGAACTGAACTAGAACTGAACTAGAACTGAACCAGAACTGAACTAGAACTGAACTAGAACTAGAACTGAACTAGAACTGAACTAGAACTGAACTAGAACTGAACTAGAACTGAACTAGAACTGAACTAGAACTGAACTAGAACTGAACTAGAACTGAACTAGAACTGAACTAGAACTGAACTAGAACTGAACTAGAACTGAACTAGAACTGAACTAGAACTGAACTAGAACTGAACTAGAACTGAACTAGAACTGAACTAGAACTGAACTAGAACTGAACTAGAACTGAACTAGAACTGAACTAGAACTGAACTAGAACTGAACTAGAACTGAACTAGAACTGAACTAGAACTGAACTAGAACTGAACTAGAACTGAACTAGAACTGAACTAGAACTGAACTAGAACTGAACTAGAACTGAACTAGAACTGAACTAGAACTGAACTAGAACTGAACTAGAACTGAACTAGAACTGAACTAGAACTGAACTAGAACTGAACTAGAACTGAACTAGAACTGAACTAGAACTGAACTAGAACTGAACTAGAACTGAACTAGAACTGAACTAGAACTGAACTAGAACTGAACTAGAACTGAACTAGAACTGAACTAGAACTGAACTAGAACTGACTAGAACTAGAACAGAACTAGAACTGAACTAGAACTGAACTACAACTGAACTAGAACTAGAATTCCCATTGGTATATTTAAAATAAATTTGAATGGTTACAACTAGAATACAATATTTGTATAATTGATGTAGGGCAAACAAAATGGTCACACATCTACCACTTTACATTTATAGCAAGTAGCACACACACACTTAAGCCCATATACATATGGGCATGAAAAATACACGCTTTTCATTTATTTGTAACATGACGATCAGAAACAATGCACATCAATTGATACTGTGGCCTAAAGAAATGTGGAAAATGATGATGATGGTGGCGCTAACAAAGCGTACAACAGGGGAATGCATGAATTCTCACCATGATGATTACAATGTTGATGACTATGACGATGATAGCGCCATTTGAAACTAATTGAAAAATATGTTAAAGTAATAAAATGACAAAAAATTATATTTATAAAAAAGTAATTCCCAGTTTTTTGTTGGTAATAGCCTAAAAGTGTTTCAAGTTTTGCTAATTTATCGGAAAAATCTTAAAAAAAAACATTAGCCGGCTTTAAAGTCTGTTATAAATTAAGGTCATTTAGAACATTAAATACAAAGTAATAATAAAAATTCTAAATATAAATAAATGATTTTTCTTTATTGCTAAAGAATCTCTACATAGTCTAGTTAAAAAACCATAAATTTATTTTATTAAAACTACTCATAAATTTATTTATAGCAATTTTTATTAATATTCATTACTTGTTAATTTAAGTCAGGGAAATGTAAAATCAAAACTCACCTTCATCATAATTATTATAATCATAATTTTCCAAATCATCTAAGTCTGCTACTTCCGGTTTAGGTTCTTCAGCTTGTGGTCGTTCCGCTAGCTTTTTGGGAGTTTTTAGTTTCTTAATGCGTTTAACACGTTTGCCTGTCTTGACTTTAGCATCTTCAGCCTCAGAGGCAGCGGCAGTTACAATTTGCAGTAGAACACAGGCGGTGATAAACAACCAAAAGATTTTTAAATGTTTTAAATGCATTTTAGTTTAAAGCAATTTTTTTTTGTTTTCGTTTATTTTTTGTTTTTCTTATTAATGAACACAAAAATTATTATTGAACAAAAACAACAACAACAGCGAATACATTAAGGCATGAGTTTTGAAGTAATGAGTGAATAATCTGTAAATAAATATAAAATTAGAACAAAATCATTAAAATAGACATTAAAAATAAAAAATGTTTGAAAGAAAAAATCTTATTAATGAATTAATGCAGTAAAAGAACTAAATATACAAATTAATTGTATTATTAAAGAAAATTACAAGCAGAGACGTAGTTAAATAAATACATTGAGGGCAGGTTTAAACTATAGCTTTTATTGTCTCTAGAAAGAACATAGTCTCTAGAATATAGAATGTTTGCCTCTCTTCTCTATAATCTCTAAACTAAAGCTTTTATAGTTTCCAGCCTCCAGACCTTAGTTCTAGTTAAGTTCAGTTGTAGTTCAGTTTTAGTACTGTTCTAGTTCAGTTCTAGTTCAGTTCTAGTTCAGTTCTAGTTCTGTTCTAGTTTAGTTCTAGTTCAGTTCTAGTTCAGTTCTAGTTCAGTTCTAGTTCAGTTCTAGTTCAGTTCTAGTTCAGTTCTAGTTCAGTTCTAGTTCAGTTCTAGTTCAGTTCTAGTTCAGTTCTAGTTCAGTTCTAGTTCAGTTCTAGTTCAGTTCTAGTTCAGTTCTAGTTCAGTTCTAGTTCAGTTCTAGTTCAGTTCTAGTTCAGTTCTAGTTCAGTTCTAGTTCAGTTCTAGTTCAGTTCTAGTTCAGTTCTAGTTCAGTTCTAGTTCAGTTCTAGTTCAGTTCTAGTTCAGTTCTAGTTCAGTTCTAGTTCAGTTCTAGTTCAGTTCTAGTTCAGTTCTAGTTCAGTTCTAGTTCAGTTCTAGTTCAGTTCTAGTTCAGTTCTAGTTCAGTTCTAGTTCAGTTCTAGTTCAGTTCTAGTTCAGTAGTTCAGTTTCTAGTTCAGTTCTAGTTCAGATCTAGTTCAGTTCTAGTTTAGTTCTAGTTCAGTTCTAGTTCAGTTCTAGTTCAGTTCTAGTTCAGTTCTAGTTCAGTTCTAGTTCCGTTCTAGTTTAGTTCTAGTTCAGTTCTAGTTCAGTTCTAGTTCAGTTCTAGTTCAGTTCTAGTTCAGTTCTAGTTCAGTTCTAGTGTCTAGTTCTGTTCTAGTAGTTCTAGTTTAGTTCTAGTTCTGTTCTAGTTCTGTTCTAGTTCTGTTCTAGTTCTGTTCTAGTTCTGTTTTTAGTTCTGTTCTAGTTCTGTTCTAGTTTGTTCTAGTTCTGTTCTAGTTCTGTTCTAGTTCTGTTCTAGTTCTGTTCTAGTTCTGTTCTAGTTCTGTTCTAGTTCTGTTCTAGTTCTGTTCTAGTTCTGTTCTAGTTCTGTTCTAGTTCTGTTCTAGTTCTGTTCTAGTTCTAGTTCTAGTCTGTTCTAGTGTTCTAGTTCTGTTCTAGTTCTGTTCTAGTTCTGTTCTATTTCTGTTTCTAGTTCTGTTCTAGTTCTGTTCTAGTTCTGTAGTTCTAGTTCTGTTCTGTTCTAGTTCTAGTTCTATTCTGTTCTAGTTCTGTTCTAGTTCTGTTCTAGTTGTTCTAGTTCTGTTCTAGTTCTGTTCTAGTTCTGTTCTAGTTCTGTTCTAGTTCTGTTCTAGTTCTGTTCTAGTTCTGTTCTAGTTCTGTTCTAGTTCTGTTCTAGTTCTGTTCTAGTCTGTTCTAGTTCTGTTCTAGTTCTGTTCTAGTTCTGTTCTAGTTCGTTCTAGTTCTGTTCTAGTTCTTTCTAGTTCTGTTCTAGTTCTGTTCTAGTTCTGTTCTAGTTCTGTTCTAGTTCTGTTCTAGTTCTGTTCTAGTTCTGTTCTAGTTCTGTTTCTAGTTCTGTTCTAGTTCTGTTCTAGTTCTGTTCTAGTTCTGTTAGTTATGTTCTGTTCTAGTTCTGTTATGTTCTAGTTCTGTTCTAGTTCTGTTCTAGTTCTGTTCTAGTTCTGTTCTAGTTCTGTTCTAGTTCTGTTCTAGTTCTGTTCTAGTTCTGTTCTAGTTCTGTTCTAGTTCTGTTCTAGTTCTGTTCTAGTTCTGTTCTAGTTCTGTTCTAGTTCTGTTCTAGTTCTGTTCTAGTTCTGTTCTAGTTCTGTTCTAGTTCTGTTCTAGTTCTGTTCTAGTTCTGTTCTAGTTCTGTTCTAGTTCTGTTCTAGTTCTGTTCTAGTTCTGTTCTAGTTCTGTTCTAGTTCTGTTCTAGTTCTGTTCTAGTTCTGTTCTAGTTCTGTTCTAGTTCTGTTCTAGTTCTGTTCTAGTTCTGTTCTAGTTCTGTTCTAGTTCTGTTCTAGTTCTGTTCTAGTTCTGTTCTAGTTCTGTTCTAGTTCTGTTCTAGTTCTGTTCTAGTTCTGTTCTAGTTCTGTTCTAGTTCTGTTCTAGTTCTGTTCTAGTTCTGTTCTAGTTCTGTTCTAGTTCTGTTCTAGTTCTGTTCTAGTTCTGTTCTAGTTCTGTTCTAGTTCTGTTCTAGTTTCTGTTCTAGTTCTGTTCTAGTTCTGTTCTAGTTTGTTTCTAGTTCTGTTCTAGTTCTGTTCTAGTTCTGTTCTAGTTCTGTTCTAGTTCTGTTCTAGTTCTGTTCTAGTTCTGTTCTAGTTCTTCTGTTCTATGTTCTGTTCTAGTTCTGTTCTAGTTCTGTTCTAGTTCTGTTCTAGTTCTGTTCTAGTTCTGTTCTAGTTTCTGTTCTAGTTCTGTTCTAGTCTGTCTAGTTCTGTTCTAGTTCTGTTCTAGTTTTCAGTTCTGTTCTAGTTTCTGTTCTGTTCTAGTTCTGTTCTAGTTCTGTTTTCTAGTTCTGTTTCTAGTTCTGTTCTAGTTCTGTTCTAGTTCTGTTCTAGTTCTGTTCTAGTTCTGTTCTAGTTCTGTTCTAGTTCTGTTCTAGTTCTGTTCTAGTCTGTTCTAGTTCTGTTCTAGTTCTGTTCTAGTTCTGTTCTAGTTCTGTTCTAGTTCTGTTCTGTTCTAGTTCTGTTCTAGTTCTGTTCTAGTTCTGTTCTAGTTCTGTTCTGGTTTTGTTCTAGTTCAGATATTTTGGTTTAATCAAATGCTGTTTTAATTTTATTAGTTAACATATTCTGAAATCAAAACACTTTTCTTACAAACGGTCTTAACATTTTTAATTAAAACTGCATTTTTCTTTTGCATTGAACATGTTTTTTGTCTATAAATTTTTATACGTCTCTGTTTAATCACTTCTTAGTTTAATCACTTCTTTTAAATTTCAAATTGTCTTAGTTTTTTTTCTAAACCAAATGTTAGAGTTCACTATATATTTTTGATTAAACAATTTTGTATAGTTTCAGAGACACGCATTAAAACAAATAGGAGTATTTCTTATCATTGAATTTTTGACTAAATAAAACACAAACAAAAGTATTAAAAGAAAAAAAAATGTGCTTTTCAATCATTAATTATAAAGTTTTATAAAAAATTTATTTCCTGTTGGCACTGAAGACAAAATATATGTGAAATTAATTATGAATGACAATTGTGTAACAGAATGCAGCAGAAATTAAAAGAAAAACTGTGACATATAGACGGAACTTTAATAGAATCTCAAGAGGCTAGACATAGACAAGAAGAGGTTAAATTTCAATTTTTTTTTTTATTTTTTCAAAAACGCAAAATTTTCTGCAATATTTTTTTTTATTTTTTAAAAACATAAGATTTTCAAAATTTTTTTTTTATTTTTTCATTTTTGTTCATTTCTGATTTCTTAGTTCTTAAAATATTTTATTTATTTTTTTTCAAAATCTCTTTCTCTTATCTTTTTGCTTACTTTTGATCCTGTTTGTTCACTTTCAAAAATTCTCACTCAAAACTCATTCATGTTTTTTTTTTTTGCCACTTGAAACACTTGCACTTCACTTTTTTCACTATTTCACTTAACCGAACCGTTTTCCTTATTTTTTTCCGAGTTGTTGAATGTATTAAAAATGTATTAAAACTGTAAAAATTCTAAGCTTGACTTCGGTATTTATAGTTTTCTTATGGTCTTCTTTGGTGCAAGAATACGAAAAAAAAATCATAGAAAAAAAAACATAGAACAATAGAAACTATTTTAAATGAAAACATGAATTCAGCATAAAAATTATTTCAATATTCAGCGCAAGTAGAGTAATTAAAATTGATTGTCACACAGTGCGTATGAGCAAAGTACTACAGAAAAGAGAGCAAGAGAGAAGATCATTCTTAGAGAGTGATCTTCATTATACTCACTGATAAGATACTCTTGCTTTCAGGCTTAACTTAAGAACTTTCTTCGTGAGCTCTTGCTTAAATCATGGGATTTTAAAAAATTGGGTGCAATATTCTTATCTTCACTTTGAAAATAAAGCCGGCCGGCTGGTTGGTTGTTGATCCGACCAGAGGCCTATTTTGTTGCGTCATACATTCATATGTATATTTATGAATGAAATGTGTGTTTGAAATAGTTTAAATTAATCGCTGTTTAATATTTCTATTGTTTTGTTTATTTATGCTTAAGGGGTGTTAAAAGGTTAAGTTTATTTACAAAATATATTTTTTAATACATTTAGAATTAAATCAAAATTTTGAATAAATATAAATTAGATTTCAAATTAAGATTTTGTATTGAAAATTTGACGATATGGCTACTAAAGTTTAACTTATAGTTTAGTGTATAGTCTGGACTATACTCTAGTCTATAGTCTAGTCTATAGTCTAGACTATAGTCAAGACTATAGTCTGGACTATAGCTTAGACTATAGTCTAGCCTATAGTCTGGACTATAGCTTAGACTATAGTCTAGCCCATAGTCTAGTCTTTAAACTGGACTATAGTCTAGTCTATAAACTGGACTATGGTCTAGTCTATAGTCTGGACTAAAGTCTAGTCTATAGTCTGGACTAAATTCTAGTCTATAATCTGAACTTAAGTCTAATCTATAGTCTGAACTATAGACTAGATCTATAGACTGGAATATAGTCTATAGTCTGAACTAAGTCTATTCAATATTAGAACTATATTCTAGTCTATAGTCCAGTCCATAGTCTATGTATCGTTTTGGCATATAGTATAGACTAGACTATAGACTAGACTATAGACTAGACTATAGACTAGACTATATACTAGGCTATAGACTAGACTATAGACTAGACTATAGACTAGACTATAGACTAGACTATAGACTAAACTATAGACTAGACTAGAGACTAGACTATAGACTAGTCTATAGTCTAGTCTATAGTCTAGTCTATAGTCTAGTCTATAGTCTAGTCTATAGTCTAGTCTATAGTCTAGTCTATAGTCTAGTCTATAGTCTGTCTATAGTTTAGTCTATAGTCTAGTCTATAGTCTAGTCTATAGTCTAGTCTAATAGTCTAGTCTATAGCCTAGTATATAGTCTAGTCTTAGTCTAGTCTATAGTCTAGTCTATAGTCTAGTCTATAGTCTAGTCTATAGTCTAGTCTATAGTCTATAGTCTATAGTCTAGTCTATAGTCTAGTCTATAGTCTAGCCTATAGTCTAGTCTATAGTCTAGTCTATAGTCTAGTCTTAGTCTAGTCTATCAGTCTATAGCCTAGTATATAGTCTAGTCTATAGTCTAGGTCTATAGTCTAGTCTATAGTCTAGTCTATAGTCTAGTCTATAGTCTAGTCTATAGTCTAGTCTATAGTCTAGTCTATAGTCTAGTCTATAGTCTAGTCTATAGTCTAGTCTATAGTCTAGTCTATAGTCTAGTCTATAGTCTAGTCTATAGTCTAGTCTATAGTCTAGTCTATAGTCTAGTCTATAGTCTAGTCTATAGTTTAGTCTATAGTCTAGTCTATAGTCCTAGTCTATAGTCTAGTCTATAGTCTAGTCTATAGTCTAGTCTATAGTCTAGTCTATAGTCTAGTCTATAGTCTAGTCTATAGTTTAGTCTATAGTCTAGTCTATAGTCTAGTCTATAGTCTAGTCTATAGTCTAGTCTATAGCCCTAGTATATAGTCTAGTCTATAGTCTAGTCTATAGTCTAGTCTATAGTCTAGTCTATAGTCTAGTCTATAGTCTAGTCTATAGTCTAGTCTATAGTCTAGTCTATAGTCTAGTCTATAGTCTAGTCTATAGTCTAGTCTATAGTCTAGTCTATAGTCTAGTCTATAGTCTAGTCCTATAGTCTAGTCTATAGTCTAGTCTATAGTCTAGTCTATAGTCTAGTCTATAGTCTAGTCTATAGTCTAGTCTATAGTCTAGTCTATAGTCTAGTCTATAGTCTAGTCTATAGTCTAGTCTATAGTCTAGTCTATAGTCTAGTCTATAGTCTAGTCTATAGTCTAGTCTATAGTCTAGTCTATAGTTTAGTCTATAGTCTAGTCTATAGTCTAGTCTATAGTCTAGTCTATAGTCTAGTCTATAGTCTAGTCTATAGTCTAGTCTATAGTCTAGTCTATAGTCTAGTCTATAGTCTAGTCTATAGTCTAGTCTATAGTCTATAGTCTAGTCTATAGTCTAGTCCTATAGTCTAGTCTATAGTCTAGTCTATAGTCTAGTCTATAGTCTAGTCTATAGTCTAGTCTTTAGTCTAGTCTAGTCTAGTCTATAGTCTAGTCTTTATACGCTTTTGAGCAACAGCCAGCTTTAAACATGAAAATCTACTATAACAATTTAATCTCTTAACTAAAAGTTATTAAATGTAAGACACACACACGTAAAAGTTGCTCATCTTCAACAAAATATCCTTGTAGACTGGATGGTTTTCAAGAATATCTTCCATGAACATAAATGTGTGTAATTTCAAAAGCATCTTTTTTGTTGTTTTTTTTTTAGTTCTAGTATTTTCTCGTTGTTTTTGTTACTTTCTCAAACAATAGATATGGATTTATGAAATTAAAAACTTTTCAGTAAAAAAACTAAATAGTAAGATATTTTTCTAAAGAAAACGTAAAACCTTGTGTGTATGTATATTTTTATGTTTTTAATAGAAATAGATTATTTGTTTTTATTTAACTAATAACCCAGTGAGCTCAACAATGGATTAAAGAACTAGAGATGAAGTTGAGAGTATTTTCATTTTCTATATAAAATTTTTCATTACTTGATATTGTTGAAAATGAATTTGTGTTTTTTTTTTTTGCCTTATTTTTCACCTTTGTTTGTAGAAATGTTTATAAATTAGTATTTTACAAGGATATCTTGTTGCAAGCATTGGTCAGCACATAGAATCATGTACAGAGCTCAAGTAGTATTTGCTTTTGAATTATAGTCTGAACTATAAACATGCCCGTAGTCTAGACTATAGCTTTGTCTATGTTTTTGAATGAAATCTGGAGTATTGCTATAGTCTGCAAAATTTACTAGTCTATAGTATGGACTAAAGTCTTTATTCTAGACTTATGTCTTTAGTTTGCTCTAAAGTTAAGTCTATATTCAGATTGATAGATAATCTGGTTTAGTCTATAGTCCTAGTCTATAGTCTAGTCTATAGTCTAGTCTATAGTCTAGTCTATAGTCTAGTCTATAGTCTAGTCTATAGTCTAGTCTATAGTCTAGTCTAAGTCTAGTCTATAGTCTAGTCTATAGTCTAGTCTATAGTCTAGTCTATAGTCTAGTCTATAGTCTAGTCTATAGTCTAGTCTATAGTCTAGTCTATAGTCTAGTCTATAGTCTAGTCTATAGTCTAGTCTATAGTCTAGTCTATAGTCTAGTCTATAGTCTAGTCTATAGTCTAGTCTATAGTCTAGTCTATAGTCTAGTCTATAGTCTAGTCTATAGTCTAGTCTATAGTCTAGTCTATAGTCTAGTCTATAGTCTAGTCTATAGTCTAGTCTATAGTCTAGTCTATAGTCTAGTCTATAGTCTAGTCTATAGTCTAGTCTATAGTCTAGTCTATAGTTCTAGTCTATAGTCTAGTCTATAGTCTAGTCTATAGTCTAGTCTATAGTCTAGTCTATAGTCTAGTCTATAGTCTAGTCTATAGTCTAGTCTATAGTCTAGTCTATAGTCTAGTCTATAGTCTAGTCTATAGTCTAGTCTATAGTCTAGTCTATAGTCTAGTCTATAGTCTAGTCTATAGTCTAGTCTATAGTCTAGTCTATAGTCTAGTCTATAGTCTAGTCTATAGTCTAGTCTATAGTCTAGTCTATAGTCTAGTCTATAGTCTAGTCTATAGTCTAGTCTATAGTCTAGTCTATAGTCTAGTCTATAGTCTAGTCTATAGTCTAGTCTATAGTCTAGTCTATAGTCTAGTCTATAGTCTAGTCTATAGTCTAGTCTATAGTCTAGTCTATAGTCTAGTCTATAGTCTAGTCTATAGTCTAGTCTATAGTCTAGTCTATAGTCTAGTCTATAGTCTAGTCTATAGTCTAGTCTATAGTCTAGTCTATAGTCTAGTCTATAGTCTAGTCTATAGTCTAGTCTATAGTCTAGTCTATAGTCTAGTCTATAGTCTAGTCTATAGTCTAGTCTATAGTCTAGTCTAGTCTATAGTCTAGTCTATAGTCTGTCTATAGTCCAGTCTATAGTCTAGTCTATAGTCTAGTCTATAGTCTAGTCTATAGTCTAGTCTATAGTCTTGTCTATAGTCCCAGTCTATAGTCTAGTCTATTGTCTAGTCTATAGTCTAGTCTATAGTCTAGTCTATAGTCTAGTCTATAGCTCTAGTCTATAGTCTAGTCTATAGTCTAGGTCTATGTCTAGTATAGTCTAATCTAATCTATTGTCTATAGTCTATAGTCTAGTCTATAGTTTAGTCTAGTCTATAGTCTAGTCTTTAGTCTAGTCTATAGTCTAGTCTATAGTCTAGGTCTATAGTCTAGTCTATAAACATGAAAAGTCTAGTCTGTCTTTAAAACATGAAATCTACTATAACAATTTAATCTCTTAAATAAAAGTTGTTAAATGTAAGACACCCACACGTAAAAGTTGCTCATCTTCAACAAAAATTCCTTGTAGACGGGATGGTTTTCAAGAAAATCTTCCATGAACATAAATGTGTGTAATTTCAAAAGCATCTTTTTTTGTTTTTTTTTTTAGTTATAGTATTTTTTTGTTGTTTTTGTTACTTTCTCAAACAATAGATATGGATTAATGAAATTAAAAACTTGCAGTAAAAAAAATAAATAGTAAGAGATTTTTCTAAAGAAAACGTAAAACCTTGTGTGTATGTATTATTTGTTTTTATTTAACTAATAGCCCAGTGAGCTCAACAATAGATTAAAGAACTAGAAATGAAGTTGAGAATTTTTTCATTTTCTATAAAAATTTTTCATTACTTGATATTGTTGAAAATTATGCTGTTTTTTTTTTTTTTTTTACTTATTTTTCACCTTTGTTTGTAGAAATGTTTTAGAAATGTAGTATTTTACAAGGATATCTTGTTGCAAAGCATTGGTTAGCACATAGAATCATGTACAGAGCTTAAGTAGTATTTGCTTTTGAATTATAGTCTGAACTATAAACATGCCCGTAGTCTAGACTATAGCTTGTCTATGTTTTTGAATGAAATCTGGAGTATATGCTATAGTCTGCCAAAATTTACTAGTCTATAGTATGGACCTAAAGTCTTTATTCTAGACTTATGTCTTTAGTTTGCTCTAAAGTTAAGTCTATATTCAGATTGATAGATAATCTGGTTTAGTCTATAGTCTAGTCTATAGTCTAGTCTATAGTCTAGTCTATAGTGTCTAGTCTATAGTCTAGTCTATAGTCTAGTCTATAGTCTAGTCTATAGTCTAGTCTAAAGTCTAGTCTATATTCTAGTCTATAGTCTAGTCTATAGTCTAGTCTATAGTCTAGTCTATAGTCTAGTCTATAGTCTAGTCTATAGTCTAGTCTATAGTCTAGTCTATAGTCTAGTCTATAGTCTAGTCTATAGTCTAGTCTATAGTCTAGTCTATAGTAGTCTAGTCTAGTCTATAGTCTAGTCTATAGTCTATGTCTATAGTCTAGTCTATAGTCTAGTCTATAGTCTAGTTTATAGTCTAGTCTATAGTCTAGTCTATAGTCTAGTCTATAGTCTAGTCTATAGTCCTAGTCTATAGTCTAGTCTATAGTCTAGTCTATAGTCTAGTCTATAGTCTAGTCTATAGTCTAGTCTATAGTCTAGTCTATAGTCTAGTCTATAGTCTAGTCTATAGTCTAGTCTATAGTCTAGTCTATAGTCTAGTCTATAGTCTAGTCTATAGTCTAGTCTATAGTCTAGTCTATAGTCTAGTCTATAGTCTAGTCTATAGTCTAGTCTATAGTCTAGTCTATAGTCTAGTCTATAGTCTAGTCTATAGTCTAGTCTATAGTCTAGTCTATAGTCTAGTCTATAGTCTAGTCTATAGTCTAGTCTATAGTCTAGTCTATAGTCTAGTCTATAGTCTAGTCTATAGTCTAGTCTATAGTCTAGTCTATAGTCTAGTCTATAGTCTAGTCTATAGTCTAGTCTATAGTCTAGTCTATAGTCTAGTCTATAGTCTAGTCTATAGTCTAGTCTATAGTCTAGTCTATAGTCTAGTCTATAGTCTAGTCTATAGTCTAGTCATAGTCTAGTCTATAGTCTAGTCTATAGTCAGTATAGTCTAGTCTATAGTCTAGTCTATAGTCTAGTCTATAGTCTAGTCTATAGTCTAGTCTATAGTCTAGTCTATAGTCTAGTCTATAGTCTCTAGTCTATAGTCTAGTCTATAGTCCAGTCTATAGTCTAGTCTATAGTCTAGTCTATAGTCTAGTCTATAGTCTAGTCTATAGTCTTGTCTATAGTCCAGTCTATAGTCTAGTCTATTGTCTAGTCTATAGTCTAGTCTATAGTCTAGTCTATAGTCTAGTCTATAGTCTAGTCTATAGTCTAGTCTATAGTCTAGTCTAGTCTAGTCTAGTATAGTCTAATCTAATCTATTGTCTATAGTCTATAGTCTATAGTCTATAGTCTAGTCTATAGTTTAGTCTAGTCTATAGTCTAGTCTTTAGTCTGGGCAATAGTCTAGGCTATACTTTGGTCTACATTATACAAATTTTTCAATAGACTCTGATTGCCGACCACTGCTTTGATACTTACAGCATTGAAATTAAAGCAACAAGTGTTCTCATTGGAAAAAATCGACATAATTGCAAAAATATTCAACAACAAAGAAAATTTAAACAAAAGTTACATTTATGAGGAAAAAATCTATAATTTAATGACTAAATTAAACAGACGGACGAAATGAAACATTTGTTGAATAAGTAGAAGAGAAATTTAAGAAAAAATTTGCTGTACACTGCTCTTGATATAGAAATGTATGTATAACACAAGTTCTTAAATTATGCATTCCTTAGCATACACAACTTGTCGTAATTCTTGTTTTTGTTCTAATTAATTTTCTACACTTTCTTATAAAGAAAAACTGTAACATATAAGACTATATATTTAAAGACCTCTTTGAAGCCCTTTATTCAAGTTGGCAAGATTAAGGTAAATGAATTTTATAAAAAAAATTAACTATCAGCTCGTTGTCGTAGCCGTTTATTTTATGCTTATGTACATGTCAAATGAGTTTTTATATGTATATTTCTTTCGCTACTTTTTTTCCCCCAACATTTCGTTAAACAAGAAAAATTATAATAAGAATATTGTTATTGTACATCTTTATTTCCTTATGTACCTCAGCCGCCTAACCCCATAGCCCCTTATCCATATTCCTAAATACAGTCGTTCTTTTGAATATTTCTCTGCAGGCTAAAGACAAGCTACTACACGAGCATGTTAAAATGTTGAATAATGTACAAATGTATGTATTGTACATACAGCATAAGTTTGTTTTTGTAATTGTGTGCTTACTGTTTACTGTTACTTCCGTTTCCTTCAAGCGCTCTTTGTTTCTGAATGCTTAAAAACATACACACACGACTACACTTGTGTTTATAACTTTAAAACAACCGTGAAGTTAACGTAAACGTATTGCATTAGCAATTGTTTGTAGTGTGATTTCTTACAAAATACTTTGAATGAAAGTGTATGGGTTTTATATTCACATTACAGTTGTACATGTGTATATGTGGAAATAAATATTATTTTGTTTAACATTACACGAGTGTGTGAATATTAATTGAAATACACTTGAAAAAATAAATTAAAATTAGTTCTAGCTAAAGAAGTTGTGCGTCCAATGTTTTAAAAATTTACATATATATTTTACAACCGATAACCTTTTTACCCATTTCCGAGCAAAAATTATTGGAGTACATGATTTGGTAATTCCAAAACTACACCTCTGTAAACATGATTCGCTAAGTAGTCCCAAGTAATGTAGACAGGATCATGTGTATTTTTTCCAATCAATATGGTCAAAAGAACGCATTATATGGGACCACGTTTGCGGTACATATACTCCCACAATTTTAGCAAGAGAATAGTTTTGGGACCACTCTGCTGTACTGCCTTAGTTGAATTGCGTGAACATGACAAAGGAAATAGTTTTTTCACTTTTTGCAGGGTTCTTCAGTATTCTTTTACAAACTTCAAGAAAATTGTTTTACTGAGTGTATGTACTTATACACTAAAACATATGAATTAGCATGGCTCATAGTATATAGTTTAGTATATAATATAGTCTGTAGTCTAGTCTAGCTATAGCCTAGTCTATAGCCTAGTCTATAGTTTAGTCTACAGTCTAGTATATAGTCTAGTCTATAGTCTAGTCTATAGTCTAGTCTATAGTCTAGTCTATAGTCTAGTCTATAGTCTAGTCTATAGTCTAGTCTATAGTATAGTCTATAGTCTGGTCTATAGTCTAGTCTATAGTCTAGTCTATAGTCTAGTCTATAGTCTAGTCTATAGTCTAGTCTATAGTCTAGTCTATAGTCTAGTCTATAGTCTAGTCTATAGTCTAGTCTATAGTCTAGTCTATAGTCTAGTCTATAGTCTAGTCTATAGTCTAGTCTATAGTCTAGTCTATAGTCTAGTCTATAGTCTAGTCTATAGTCTAGTCTATAGTCTAGTCTATGTCTAGTCTATAGTCTAGTCTATAGTCTAGTCTATAGTCTAGTCTATAGTCTAGTCTATAGTCTAGTCTATAGTCTAGTCTATAGTCTAGTCTATAGTCTAGTCTATAGTCTAGTCTATAGTCTAGTCTATAGTCTAGTCTATAGTCTAGTCTATAGTCTAGTCTATAGTCTAGTCTATAGTCTAGTCTATAGTCTAGTCTATAGTCTAGTCTATAGTCTAGTCTATAGTCTAGTCTATAGTCTAGTCTATAGTCTAGTCTATAATCTAGTCTATAGTCTTGTCTATAGTCTAGCCTATAGTCTAGTCTATAGTCTAGTCTAGTCTAGTCTATAGTCTAGTCTAGTCTAGTCTAGTCTAGTCTAGTCTATAGTCTAGTCTATAGTCTAGTCTATAGTCTAGTCTATAGTCTAGTCTATAGTCTAGTCTATAGTCTAGTCTATAGTCTAGTCTATAGTCTAGTCTATAGTCTAGTTATAGTCTAGTCTATAGTCTAGTCTATAGTCTAGTCTATAGTCTAGTCTATAGTCTAGTCTATAGTCTAGTCTATAGTCTAGTCTATAGTCTAGTCTATAGTCTAGTCTATAGTCTAGTCTATAGTCTAGTCTATAGTCTAGTCTATAGTCTAGTCTATAGTCTAGTCTATAGTCTAGTCTATAGTCTAGTCTATAGTCTAGTCTATAGTCTAGTCTATAGTCTAGTATATAGTCTAGTCTATAGTCTAGTCTATAGTCTAGTCTATAGTCTAGTCTATAGTCTAGTCTATAGTCTAGTCTATAGTCTAGTCTATAGTCTAGTCTATAGTATAGTCTATAGTCTAGTCTAGTCTAGTCTATAGTCTAGTCTATAGTCTAGTCTATAGTCTAGTCTATAGTCTAGTCTATAGTCTAGTCTATAGTCTAGTCTATAGTCTAGTCTATAGTCTAGTCTATAGTCTAGTCTATAGTCTAGTCTATAGTCTAGTCTATAGTCTAGTCTATAGTCTAGTCTATAGTCTAGTCTATAGTCTAGTCTATAGTCTAGTCTATAGTCTAGTCTATAGTCTAGTCTATAGTCTAGTCTATAGTCTAGTCTATAGTCTAGTCTATAGTCTAGTCTATAGTCTAGTCTATAGTCTAGTCTATAGTCTAGTCTATAGTCTAGTCTATAGTCTAGTCTATAGTCTAGTCTATAGTCTAGTCTATAGTCTAGTCTATAGTCTAGTCTATAGTCTAGTCTATAGTCTAGTCTATAGTCTAGTCTATAGTCTAGTCATAGTCTAGTCTATAGTCTAGTCTATAGTCTAGTCTATAGTCTAGTCTATAGTCTAGTCTATAGTCTAGTCTATAGTCTAGTCTATAGTCTAGTCTATAGTCTAGTCTATAGTCTAGTCTATAGTCTAGTCTATAGTCTAGTCTATAGTCTAGTCTATAGTCTAGTCTATAGTCTAGTCTATAGTCTAGTCTATAGTCTAGTCTATAGTCTATAGTCTAGTCTATAGTCTAGTCTATAGTCTAGTCTATAGTCTAGTCTAGTATAGTCTAGTCTGATGGTCTATCTATAGTCTAGTCTATAGTCTAGTCTAGAGTCTAGTCTATAGTCTAGTCTTAGTCTAGTCTATAGTCTAGTCTATAGTCTATGTCTATAGTCCTAGTCTATAGTCTGAGTCTATAGTCTGAGTCTATATAGTCTAGGTCTATAGTCTAGTCTATAGGTCTAGTCTATAGTCTCGTCTATAGTCTAGTCTATAGTCTAGTCTATAGTCTAGTCTATAGTCTAGTCTATAGTCTAGTCTATAGTCTAGTCTATAGTCTAGTCTATAGTCTAGTCTATAGTCTAGTCTATAGTCTAGTCTATAGTATAGTCTATAGTCTAGTCTATAGTCTAGTCTATAGTCTAGTCTATAGTCTAGTCTATAGTCCTAGTCTATAGTCTAGTCTATAGTCTAGTCTATAGTCTAGTCTATAGTCTAGTCTATAGTCTAGTTCTATAGTCTAGTCTATAGTCTAGTATAGTCTAGTCTATAGTCTAGTCTATAGTCTAGTCTATAGTCTAGTCTATAGTCTAGTCTATAGTCCTAGTCTATAGTCTAGTCTATAGTCTAGTCTATAGTCTAGTCTATAGTCTAGTCTATAGTCTAGTCTATAGTCTAGTCTATAGTCTAGTCTATAGTCTAGTCTATAGTCTAGTCTATAGTCTAGTCTATAGTCTAGTCTATAGTCTAGTCTATAGTCTCTAGTCTAGTCTAGTCTAGTCTATAGTCTAGTCTATAGTCGTCTATAGTCTAGTCTATAGTCTATGTCTATAGTCTAGTCTATATCTAGTCTATAGTCTTGTCTATAGTCTAGCCTATGTCTAGTCTATAGTCTAGTCTATAGTCTAGTCTAGTCTAGTCTATAGTCTAGTCTATAGTCTAGTCTATAGTCTAGTCTATAGTCTAGTCTATAGTCTAGTCTATAGTCTAGTATAGTCTAGTCTATAGTCTAGTCTATAGTCTAGTCTATAGTCTAGTCTATAGTCTAGTCTATAGTCTAGTCTATAGTCTAGTCTATAGTCTAGTCTATAGTCTAGTCTATAGTCTAGTCTATAGTCTAGTCTATAGTCTAGTCTATAGTCTAGTCTATAGTCTCTATATAGTCTATAGCTAGTCTATAGTCTAGTCTATAGTCTAGTCTATAGTCTAGTCTATAGTTAGTCTATAGTCTATAGTCTAGATATAGTCTAGTCTATAGTTAGTCTATAGTCTAGTCTATAGTCTAAGTCCTATAGTCTAGTCTATAGTCTAGTCTATAGTCTAGTCTATAGTCTAGTCTATAGTCTAGTCTATAGTCTAGTCTATAGTCTAGTCTATAGTCTAGTCTATAGTCTAGTCTATAGTCTAGTCTATAGTCTAGTCTATAGTCTAGTCTATAGTCTAGTCTATAGTCTAGTCCTCTAGTCTAGTCTATAGTCTAGTCTATAGTCTAGTCTAGTCTAGTCTATAGTCTATTAGTCTAGTCTATAGTCTAGTCTATATCTAGTCTATAGTCTAGTCTCTAGTAAGTCTATAGTCTAGTCTATAGTCTAGTTATAGTCTAGTCTATGTCTAGTCTATAGTCTAGTTATAGTCTAGTCTATAGTCTAGTCTATAGTTAGTCTATAGTCTAGTCTATCGTCTAGTCTATAGTCTAGTCTATAGTCTAGTCTATAGTCTAGTCTATAGTCTAGTCTATGTCTAGTCTATAGTAGTCTATAGTCTAGTCCAGCGGTTCCCACCATTTTTTCTACTTCGCGGACCCTTGAGGAATTATTTAATTTCACGGACCCCCATACATATTTTGATATCTTATTGTTATAAATAACACTGTGATACAAAAGTGAAGAAAAATAAAATGCAGGCGTTCTCATATACCAATTCTATTTCGTTATAGTCCATAGAGTACGAATATATTTTTAGTTTTCCCCTTTCACTTCGTTAACTTACTTTTTAAGAGCAAAAGATGCGAAAAAGAGCCATTTTTGAAGTTTTAAATTTGAAAAATCATAAGTTTAGTAGTTTTCATCCGATTTTCAAATCCGATTTTTTTTTTTTAATGATACAAGTGTCTTTTAATCCAAAAAAAGAAATCCAAAATTTATGGTCAAATGTCTGAGTTACGGTCGTTTAAGTAAAAAAACTCACACTTTTTTAAAAATTTCGTTTTCATCATGCTCTACTTTGACCATGAGGCAGTGAGTTCATCTTTTATTACTTTCCTGAAGAATCACATAAAGGAAGGTTTCTAAAACTTGTTATTTCATAAAAATCTATGAAAAACTGGATTTTTCTAATAGCATGTTTCTCGAATTTTTGGTTTTCTCCATACAAATTAATTTTTGTATAAAAATGTTTATAAACATTTTTTAAACTTGTTACAAAGAAAACCAGAAACATGAACGTTTTTGTATGGAAGAAATATGCTATATTTTTATAAAACTTAGCACAACTCATAACCTTTTTCATCGATTATCATAAATTGACCATCATTGGAAACCCAACTTAATGTGGCTTTTTTTCAAATGTAATAAAAGCTAAAGTTATTGCTTCATGGCCAACGTAGAGCAGTATGAAAATTAAAAATTGTGAAAAAGTGTGAGTTTTTTTACTTAAATGGCCGTAACCAAGACATTAATCATAAATTTTGGATTTATTTTTTGTGTTGAAAGACAACACTTGTATCTTTAAAACAAAATATCCAATTTGAAAATCGGTTGCAAACTACCAGACATATATTTTTTTAAGTTAAAACTTCAAAAATAGCTCTTTTTCACAACTTTTGCTCTTAAAAAGGAACTAAACGAAGTGATCGGGAAAAATTAAAAATAAATTCCTACTCTATGGACTATAACGAAATGGAATTGGTATATGAGAACCCCTGCATTTTTTTGCTGTATCACTGTGTAATTGTTCGTCCGAAAATTGTCTTAGTCCTGGTCCATAAACCCTATAAAATATTCCCGTATATTGAGAACATTTAGTATTTCGGAGATGTTTTAAATTTCATGGTTTTAAATATAGAATGACTTCTAACATGATGTTTAATTTTATGATCATGAGAGCTTTCATGTTCATTTCTCGTCAAGGTAGAGAAAAGGTTTCTTTAACAAGTATTGTCGACATGTGCTTAAAGAGTCATGTTTCTAAATTTTTTTGCGATTGCATAGGAGTGAGCTGAGTATGTAAGCTAAGTTTTCGGGAAAATATGTGAAAGTTAGACTTCTTCGATGATGTTGCGGAATGCGTTACCCACATAAAATATGACCTGAACTCTTTGCGAATGTACTGTGAATTTGGATCTTAAATTTGAATTTTAAAATACCTACGAATTATTTTACTGCGTGGTTTTGACTATTTACGCAAAACGCTATGAATTTTCTGATGTTGATTTAATAATATTGGACAACAAAATTAAGTTAAAATCTGTGTATCACGTTGGAATGGAATATTTATATTTAAAATTAACTAGATTAACACTTTTGCTTACAATTTAAAAAAATATTATGAAATGTGACCTGACTTCATATTCCGGGATACTAGTATCAGTATTTAATTCTAAGGCAAATCATTATCCGTCTGCTATAAAAACATTTATTTCGATACATATATATTTATAAAAATTACAAATCACGTAATACTTTACTTTATAAAAGTGAAACAATAAATTTGTAGCGCCTAGCTTCATCCTGATAAACGACCGAAACAATAAAATTCAAAGAGTCACCAACAAATCTGGGATTATTGAATAAAATTGTGTATTTTAGTATTTATGAAAAATTTGGAGATATTTTTAATATTTTGTAACATATAGAGAATATTTTTATTCATGATTTTTTTCGTTCGTCTTCGCGGACCCCCTAGGATTTTGCTACGGACCACTAGGGGTCCGCGGACCCCCTTTTGGGAACCGTTGGTCTAGTCTATAGTCTAGTCTATAGTCTAGTCTATAGTCTAGTCTATAGTCTAGTCTATAGTCTAGTCTATAGTCTAGTCTATAGTCTAGTCTATAGTCTAGTCTATAGTCTAGTCTATAGTCTAGTCTATAGTCTAGTCTACAGTCTAGTCTATAGTCTAGTCTATAGTCTAGTCTATAGTCTAGTCTATAGTGTAGTCTATAGTCTAGTCTATAGTCTAGTCTATAGTCTAGTCTATAGTCTAGTCTATAGCCTAGTCTATAGTCAAGTCTACAGTCATATGAACTCGTTTGTATCCCAGCGTTCAAACTCTTCTGTATGCTAAACTATAGACTTGTTTATAACCTCGTCCTTTGGACTTGTTTTAGTTGTTCTTCCATATCAGTGAGGGAATCCTATTCTTTGTCATTCCTCTACAGAATCCGGAGTATCGTAATGAAAATATATTTACATACATATGTATGTATACATATATACCTATTTATGTATGTATATGTTTGCTCTACTAAAGTATACGACTATAACTCGGTTGTGTTTAGTCAAGCCAGTCAACAATGACCTAAAGCGTTACTAATGACTGAACATGAATTGTGTGTTAAATACGGCAGCCAACAATTATTTTTTTTTTTCAATCTTCCTCACAAACATGTTGCTGTTGTTGCTCCTGTCTTTTTTTTCTTGTCGTTTTTGTTATTTTCTTTACATTTCCATTGGCATGAGCTTTAGGTTTGAAATTAAGCTAAAAATTTAAATTAAGTTGATACAACTTATTAAGAGCAGCAATTTCTGTCAGTTGCTTTTAATAGATATCCTTTTTCGTTTGCTTAATAAATTTATTTATAAGAGAAATAAATAATTTAATTTTATAAGAAAAAAATATATATTTTATTGAATTAAATTTGTCTTTATGGAGCTACGTTTTATAGAGAAATTTATGTTTATTATTACAATTTAATAAATCTATATACAATTGTCCCCAAGAATAAAAAGTAATTGTTTATATGGACCTTTTTGCACCCTTAAACTATAAAAAAAAAGTTTGAGACTTAAATAAGTTTATTTTAAATTTAAGTCACGTTTGCTATTGGCCATCATAAAAATCTCTACTATATGAGTGTCTAAAGAAATAATTTTGTATTTAATTTTATTTATAAAATGGTTACACCTGAAAAAAGGTTAAATTAATCAAAAAAATACTCACATAATAAGAAAATTACATAAAAAATTTAAAACGTATGAGGTTTGAACCTCAATCCAAGCACCTCTCAGCTTTATATGAACATTTCTAGGAACTTTGCAAATCTTAAAATACATTTATCAGTAGTCTTTATATAGTAACTTACACATCAGTCACCCCCTCCTAATATCCCTAAAAGCAGGCAATGTTTTCACCACTACATGTGTAAATACATAAAAATGTATTTTCATGTTCTTTTTATTCTATAATTAGAAAAAAAGAAACAAAAACAAAAGTAACAATAGAATCATCATGTTCTATAGAAAATCAGGCAAGTAGAACTTTTGTTCTACAAGTTGTTTTTGTTTTCTAGCTATTGTTGTTGTTGTTGCTGTTGTAGCAGAGCTCATTATAACAGCATACGCTTATGTAACAGCAACATGAATCACATGTTGCAAGTTATTTTCTTCTTTATTTTCTCATCTTTCTATTTTGTTACAAGAGGCAACATGTGTTTCAAAAATAACACTGATATAATATGGTTTTTACAAACCAGGAGAGGGGCCAGAAGTACAACAATAAGAAAAATTGTACATTTGCAAAGAAAAGTAATAATAATATAATAGAACACAAGTACTTTAGTATTTAAATAGACAAATAAACAGAATACAATTATTTTCTTTTAAAAAGAAGTTTGTGTTACATAAACATGTAAATAAGAGTCAAGAATTTGTTTCTTTAAATCAATCAAGAAAGGGATTTAGAATAAAAGTAACTCTAGCGACCAACCTTGTTCAAAGACCCTAAATATTCTATGAAAACAAATACCTGACTATAGACACGACTATAGAGAAGACTATAGAATAGACTATAGGCTAGACTATAGAGTAGACTATAGAGTAGAATATAGATTAGACTATAGACAACAACATAGACTACACTATTAACTAGACTATAGACTAGACCATAGAATAGTCTTCAGACTAGACCGTCTATAGACTATAGACTAGACTATAGACTAGACTACAGACTAGACTACAGAATAGACTATAGACTAGACTATAGACTAGACTATAGACTAGACTATAGACTAGACTATAGACTAGACTATAGACTAGACTATACTATAGACTAGACTATAGACTAGACCATAGACAAGACTATAGACTAGACTAAAGACTAGACTATAGACTAGACTATAGACAAGACTATAGACTATACTATAGACTAGACTATAGACTAGAACATAGACTAGACTATAGATTAGACTATAGGCTAGACTATAGACTAGACTACAGACTAGACTATAGACTAGACTATAGACTAGACTATATACTAGACTATAGACTAGACTATAGACTAGACTATGGACTAGACTATAGACTAGGCTATAGACTAGACTATAGACTAGGCTAGACTATAGGCTAGACTATAGACTAGACTATAGACTAGACTATAGACTAGACTATAGACTAGACTATGGACTAGACTATAGACTAGACTATAGACTAGATTAAGACTAGACTATAGACTAGACTATAGACTAGACTATAGACTAGACTATAGACTAGACTATAGACTAGACTATAGACTAGACTGTAGACTAGACTATAGACAAGACTATAGACTAGACTATAGACTAGACTATAGACAAGACTATAGACAAGACTATAGACTAGACTATAGACTAGACTATAGGCTAGACTATAGGCTAGACTTGACTAGACTATAGACTAGACTATAGACTAGACTATAGACTAGACTATAGACTAGACTATAGACTAGACTATAGACTAGACTATAGACTAGACTATAGACTAGACTATAGACTAGACTAGACTAGACTATAGACTAGACTATAGACTAGACTATAGACTAGACTATAGACTAGACTAGACTATAGGCTAGACTATAGACTAGACTACAGACTAGACTACAGAATAGACTATAGACTAGACTATAGACTAGACTATACTATAGACTAGACTATAGACTAGACTATAGACAAGACTATAGACTAGACTAAAGACTAGACTATAGACTAGACTATAGACAAGACTATAGACTATACTATAGACTAGACTATAGACTAGAACATAGACTAGACTATAGATTAGACTATAGACTAGACTATAGGCTAGACTATAGACTAGACTACAGACTAGACTATAGACTAGACTATAGACTAGACTATAGACTAGACTATATACTAGACTATAGACTAGACTATAGACTAGACTATGGACTAGACTATAGACTAGGCTAATAGACTAGACTATAGACTAGACTATAGACTAGACTAGACTATAGGCTAGACTATAGACTAGACTATAGACTAGACTATAGACTAGACTATAGACTAGACTATAGAATAGACTATAGACTAGATTATAGACTAGACTATAGACTAGACTATAGACTAGGCTATAGACTAGACTATAGACTAGACTATAGACTAGACTATAGACCAGACTGTAGACTAGACTATAGACAAGACTATAGACTAGACTGTAGACTAGACTATAGACAAGACTATAGACAAGACTATAGACTAGACTATAGACAAGACTATAGACAAGACTATAGACTAGACTATAGACTAGACTATAGGCTAGACTATAGGCTAGACTATAGACTAGACTATAGACTAGACTATAGACTAGACTATAGACTAGACTATAGACTAGACTATAGACTAGACTATAGACTAGACTATTGACTAGACTATAGACTAGACTATAGACTAGACTATAGACTAGAACTATAGACTAGACTATAGACTAGACTATAGACTAGACTATAGACTAGACTATAGACTAGACTATAGACTAGACTATAGACTAGACTATAGACTAGACATAGACTAGACTATAGACTAGACTATAGACTAGACTTAGACTAGACTATAGACTAGACTATAGACTAGACTATAGACTAGACTATAGACTAGACTATAGACTAGACTATAGACTAGACTAAAGACTAGACTATAGACTAGACTATAGACAAGACTATAGACTATACTATAGACTAGACTATAGACTAGAACATAGACTAGACTATAGATTAGACTATAGACTAGACTATAGGCTAGACTATAGACTAGACTACAGACTAGACTATAGACTAGACTATAGACTAGACCTATAGACTAGACTATATACTAGACATAGACTAGACTATAGACTAGACTATGGACTAGACTATAGACTAGGCTATAGACTAGACTATAGACTAGACTATAGACTAGGACTAGACTATAGGCTAGACTATAGACTAGACTATAGACTAGACTATAGACTAGACTATAGACTAGACTATAGAATAGACTATAGACTAGATTATAGACTAGACTATAGACTAGACTATAGACTAGGCTATAGACTAGACTATAGACTAGACTATAGACTAGACTATAGACTAGACTGTAGACTAGACTATAGACAAGACTATAGACTAGACTGTAGACTAGGACTATAGACAAGACTATAGACAAGACTATAGACTAGACTATAGACAAGACTATAGACAAGACTATAGACTAGACTATAGACTAGACTATAGACTAGACTATAGACTAGACTATTGACTAGACTATAGACTAGACTATAGAGCTAGAAGACTAATAGACTAGAAGACTATAGACTAGACTATGACTAGACTATAGACTAGACTATAGACTAGACTATAGACTAGACTATAGACTAGACTAGACTAGACTATAGACTAGACTATAGACTAGACATAACTAGACTATAGACTACTATAGACTAGACTTATAGACTAGACTATAGACTAGACGATAGACTAGACTATAGACTAGACTATAGACTAGACTATAGACTAGACTATAGACTAGACTATAGACTAGACTATAGACTAGACTATAGACTAGACTATAGACTAGACTATTAGACTAGACTATAGACTAGACTATAGACTAGACTATAGACTAGACTATAGACTAGACTATAGACTATTAAGACTAAGACTATACTGACTAGACTAGACTATAGACTAAGACTATAGACTAGACATTAGACTATACTAGACTACTAGACATAGGACTAAGGCTAGGAGAGCTATAGACTAGACTATAGACTAGACTATAGACTAGACTATAGACTAGACTATAGACTAGACTATAGACTAGACTATAGACTAGACTATAGACTAGACTATAGACTAGAGTAAAGACTAGACTATAGACTAGACTATAGACTAGACTATAGACTAGACTATAGACTAGAGTAAAGACTAGACTATAGACTAGACTATAGACTAGACTATAGACTAGACTATAGACTAGACTATAGACTAGACTATAGACTAGACTATAGACTAGACTATAGACTAGACTAGACTAGACTATAGACTAGACTATAGACTAGACTATAGACTAGACTATAGACTAGACTATAGACTAGACTATTGACTAGACTATAGACTAGACTATAGACTGGACTATAGACTAGACTATAGACTAGACTATAGACTAGACTATAGACTAGACTATAGACTAGACTATAGACTAGACTATAGACTAGACTATAGACTAGACTATAGACTAGACTATAGACTAGACTATAGACTAGACTATAGACTAGACTATAGACTAGACTATAGACTAGACTATAGACTAGACTATAGACTAGACTATAGACTAGACTATAGACTAGACTATAGACTAGACTATAGACTAGACTATAGACTAGACTATAGACTAGACTATAGACTAGACTATAGACTAGACTATAGACTAGACTATAGACTAGACTATAGACTAGACTATAGACTAGACTATAGACTAGACTATAGACTAGACTATAGACTAGACTATAGACTAGACTATAGACTAGACTATAGACTAGACTATAGACTAGACTATAGACTAGACTATAGACTAGACTATAGACTAGACTATAGACTAGACTATAGACTAGACTATAGACTATACTATACTAGACCATGGACTAGACTATAGACTAGACTATAGACTCGACTATAGACTAGACTATAGACTAGCCTATAGACTAGACCTCGCTGTAATGTGGCCTATTTTTTAACCTATTATTTCAACTATATTCCCGGTCATAATACGGTGTTATATACGACTGGAATATAGCTTTTATCTGCAGTCTTGTGTTGTTGTTTCAATTAAAATTTTGTATTAACTTTTCTCTGTCACTCCATCACATTGGCAACAGCTCGTTTTAATTTTTATACCAGTCAACAAACTAAAGTTATATTATATTAACACCTGGTCTCTATTAAGGTAATTTTATTTGCTCTTGTTTTTCCGTTCCCTCCCTTTCTTTTTGCACACTTCCTCTAGTTAGCAGTATTTCAAAGTGAAGTAAATTTTGTATTTTATGAAGAAAAATATTTAATGGTTGTTGGTAGCGTTTTTCCTCTACTAAAGATTTGACACTATGTTGCTGCTAATATTGATTGTCATATTTACAACAATATTTGAGATATTTTTTTGCTATTCTTATTCCGTTTACCAGGATATGGGGCATTTTTGGCCACCACTGCTTTTTTGACACTCTTTTCCATAACAGCAGGATATCAAAATTTTCCTTTTCCGTTTGTAACTTCCTTCTTCGCAAACTCTTTACAAAGGAAAACTTTAAGTTTGGCTGGAAATTTTTGCAAACATCAAGAACGACCAGGCGAATACTAGAAAAAAAACACTGTTGTTGACAAATGTACCAAAAAAATTTATTATTAATAATAAATTTTCCTGGCACAAAGAAATAAGGAAAAACAAAGTTTTTCCGCCATTTGGGACTTTAGTGGAATTCAGTTTATTTAGTTGAGGAGAAATTTATGTTTATTGAGTGTTTTTCTTGCAAAGTAGAAAGTAAAATGCAAACAGGTTAAAATTGCTTTAGGAATATTATAAACAAATTATATTTATATGCTGAAGTGGAAAATGAAGTTAAAATTTAAAATTTAATTTATATTTTTAGATTATGGTTCAAAGGCCTTTCTTCGTTCATAACATAATCTAAGGAAAGGGGTAAGTTAAAAGCAAATGTAAACAAATTTTATGAAAATATGTGTTTAATGTTTAAATTGGCGTCTAGGTCCTTGAACAGACAACGGGCTTGACTAGGGCTAGACTATAGACTAGACATAGACTAGACTATAGACTAGACTATAAACTAGACTATAGCGGACTATAGACTAGGACTATAGACTAGACTATAGACTAGACTATAACTAGAAAGACTAGACTATAGACTAGACTATAGAAGACTATAGACTAGGACTATAGACTAGACTATAGACTAGACTATAGACTAGACTATAGACTAGACTATAGACTAGACTATAGACTAGACTATAGACTAGACTATAGACTAGACTATAGACTAGACTATAGACTAGACTATAGACTAGACTATAGACAGACTATCGACTATAGCTACTATAGACTAGACTATAGACTAGACTATGACTAGACTATAGACTAGACTATAGACTAGACTATTAGCCCAGACTATAGACTAGACTGAGACTAGACTGTAAGACTAGACTATAGACTAGACTATGACTAGACTATGACTACTAGATCTAGACTATAGACTGACTATAGACTTAGACTATAGACTGATCTAGACTATATTAGACTAGACTATAGATAGACTATAGACTAGACTATAGACTAGACTATAGGACTAGACTATAGACTAGACTATAGACTAGACTATAGACTAGACTATAGACTAGACTATAGACTAGACTATAGACTAGACTATAGACTAGACTATAGACTAGACTATAGACTAGACTATAGACTAGACATCGACTAGACCATAGACTAGACTATAGACTAGACTATAGACTAGAATATAGACTAGACTATAGACTAGACTATAGACTAGAATATAGACTAGACTATTAGACTAGACTATAGACTAGACTATAGACTAGCTATAGACTAGACTATAGACTAGACTATAGACTAGACTATAGACTAGACTATAGACTAGACTATAGACTAGACTATAGACTAGACTATAGACTAGACTATAGACTAGACTATAGACTAGACTATAGACTAGACTATAGACTAGACTATAGACTAGACTATAGACTAGACTATAGACTAGACTATAGACTAGACTATAGACTAGACTATAGACTAGACTATAGACTAGACTATAGACTAGACTATAGACTAGACTATAGACTAGACTATAGACTAGACTATAGACTAGACTATAGACTGACTACCTAGACTAGACTATAGACAGACTATAGACTAGACTATAGACTAGACTATAGACTAGACTATAGACTAGACTATAGACTAGACTATAGACTAGACTATAGAATTAATAATTTTTAAAGCATTTTTACAATTTGTTTAAAATAACTTTTGCAACAAATGCTTACAGATTTTTTTTAATTTTTTTTCTATCTAACGCCTACTACATCTTTTAATATGAATGAAATTTAAAAAAAATTTACTAAAATTTTTTAATCGTGTTTTTGTGGCCCTTAACAACTTGTGGTTTTAGCTTCAAAATGTTCTTTAAACTTAACATTGTGTAGGCCGTACGAAAAAAAGCATAAAACTGTAAAAAATTAATCTCAAGACATACAAATACATATAAGTCAACATGATGACGAATCTGTTTTTTTTTTTTTTGTTCTCCTTTGCTTGCTGGAAAAAAGGTCAACTTGTTGTTCCAAAAATACATTCATACTTCCTAATCACAAGTATAGAAAATATGTAAAAATCTTAGACCTTGTATCGAATTTTGAAAAAAATGTTGAACAACAAATCCCCTCAAATCTTTGTCATCTTAAAAAGATTACAAGTTTTTTGTTTGGTTTTTTATTTCTCAGTTTTTTTTTTTTTTTTTTTGAGGAAAGCTAAGATGTTGAAGAAGACCAAAATCCTGTTGTTTCCTCTGATACACTTTGATTAATTTCTTAGCATAAATTTTACTTTAAATAAATTTTAATAAATTGTGTCACTTGAAATGTAATTTTTTTCGAGTGGCTTAAAGTTGTTGGCAAATCCTATGATTTAAGATAAAAGTTCAATACAATGATTTAAAGAACATTTTCAAACTTATTTTATTTTTAAATACTAGTATTAATGATCTATAGTCTAGTCTATAGTCTAGTCTATAGTCTAGTCTATAGTCTAGTCTATAGTCTAGTCTATAGTCTAGTCTATAGTCTAGTCTATAGTCTAGTCTATAGTCTAGTCTATAGTCTAGTCTATAGTCTAGTCTATAGTCTAGTCATAGTCTATAGTCTAGTCTATAGTCTAGTCTATAGTCTAGTCTATAGTCTAGTCTATAGTCTAGTCTATAGTCTAGTCTATAGTCTAGTCTATAGTCTAGTCTATAGTCTAGTCTATAGTCTAGTCTATAGTCTAGTCTATAGTCTAGTCTATAGTCTAGTCTATAGTCTAGTCTATAGTCTAGTCTATAGTCTAGTCTATAGTCTAGTCTATAGTCTAGTCTATAGTCTAGTCTATAGTCTAGTCTATAGTCTAGTCTATAGTCTAGTCTATAGTCTAGTCTATAGTCTAGTCTATAGTCTAGTCTATAGTCTAGTCTATAGTCTAGTCTATAGTCTAGTCTATAGTCTAGTCTATAGTCTAGTCTATAGTCTAGTCTATAGTCTAGTCTATAGTCTAGTCTATAGTCTAGTCTATAGTCCTAGTCTATAGTCTAGTCTATAGTCTAGTCTATAGTCTAGTCTATAGTCTAGTCTATAGTCTAGTCTATAGTCTAGTCTATAGTCTATAGTCTAGTCTATAGTCTAGTCTATAGTCTAGTCTATAGTCTAGTCTATAGTCTAGTCTATGTCTAGTCTATAGTCTAGTCTATAGTCTAGTCTATAGTCTAGTCTATAGTCTAGTCTATAGTCTAGTCTATAGTCTAGTCTATAGTCTAGTCTATAGTCTAGTCTAGTAGTCTATAGTCTAGTCTATAGTCTAGTCTAAAGTCTAGTCTATAGTCTAGTCTATAGTCTAGTCTATAGTCTAGTCTATAGTCTAGTCTATAGTCTAGTCTATAGTCTAGTCTATAGTCTAGTCTATAGTCTAGTCTATAGTCTAGTCTATAGTCTAGTCTATAGTCTAGTCTATAGTCTAGTCTATAGTCTAGTCTATAGTCTAGTCTATAGTTTAGTCTATAGTCTAGTCTATAGTCTAGTCTATAGTCTAGTCTAAAGTGTAGTCTATAGTATATAGACTGTAGTATATACTATAGTCTACATAATGAACGTGGTTTGGTGTCCTTTATAGTGTACTAAATTCCATCCAAATCTGTAATTTAATTAAAAAGTTCGCCATAGATCCTTTTTGCGTCTAGTCTATAGTCTAGTCTATAGTCTAGTCTATAGTCTGGTCTATAGTCTAGTCTATAGTCTAGTCTATAGTCTAGTCTATAGTCTAGTCTATAGTCTAGTCTATAGTCTAGTCTATAGTCTAATATATAGTCTGTAGTCTAGACTATAGTCTAGTCTACAAAATGAACGTGGTTTGGTGTCCTTTATATGTGTACTAAATTCCATACAAATCTGTTACTTAATTAAAAACTTCGCCATATATCCTTTTTTCGTAATTAAGAAAAAAAATTAGTTTTCTTAAAGAAAAAATGTTTCTTTGATACGTAGCTTAATAAGTATAGTGGTGTACATTTGACCACCTTTACCAATGTGTCCCTTTGGACCAAATCAACAACGGTTAATATGTGATGTGCTTTTTTTACTACTTAACAAATAATAACTATACAAGATTATTATTATTTTAAGACTTAGTCCTGTTTACAAGAGTTAGAGTGTCAGTATGTTAAGTATTTATGTGTTTGTGTTAGAAAATTTATGTAAAAGTTTTTTTTATTTTTGGTGAAAGTATTTGTATTTTAGTGTTCAAAAAATATATCCCCGGAGTGTGTAAAATGTTAAATAAAATGTGTGTAAAAATAAATTTATATAGAAACACATACATATGTAGGTTTATTTATGTAGGTGTGAATGTGTGTAAGTGTAAATGTTATATATGTAGGTGTATAATAGATTATCACACTTTTACTTAAGCTTAATGAACAACGTTTTTACATTTGAGCGAGTAAAAGTGCAAAAAATTTTACATACATTTGTATGTGTGGGTATACATGTTTAAATATGTACAATTGTGTGTATTTATGTATATGAGTATGTAGGGT
Organism: Lucilia sericata; assembly: GCF_015586225.1. Taxonomy (NCBI): domain Eukaryota; kingdom Metazoa; phylum Arthropoda; class Insecta; order Diptera; family Calliphoridae; genus Lucilia; species Lucilia sericata. The sequence continues at coordinate 43,308 of NW_023994491.1, forward strand.
TTTTTTATTTTTACAAACATTTAGATGGATTTTTATTGTTTTTCTTTCTTTAATTTTTTCCTGCTTCTCTAAGGAGCAACAAGAAAGTAACAAAAAGAAAACGTCATATAATCAGCTATTTATTAAGTGTGTAAGTAATGCTGGAAGGCCAACAAACTGGGAACGAGTAAGAAAGAATGACTAAAACGTTAATATAAATAAGCATTTTTTCCTGTGTGAGTCTTTAATATTTAATTCTATTTACTTAAGTTTAAATTAAGTTTTAGTATGATTTTTCATTTATTTTAGGGATTAGCCAGTAATGTACTAAAGAGAAAACACAAATAACAAAACATATCAGAATAAATGAATATAAATCACAAATAAATTTAAAATAGATGTTTTTTTGTAAAGGACATTTCTAAAGGGAATATAATATTTCAGGCGTTAGGAGAATAAAGTTATAAAGAAATTAGTTTTTTATTAACTTGCAGGACACCAGGTATAAATTGTGTAAAATAAGGCGTATGAGGGATAATTTCAAACCTATTTCCAAAAAGGATATATGAAAAACATTTTTGTTGTACGCAATATATTAATAAAAGTAAAATGAATTATTCGCGATATTTAACCACATTCATTTGCCAAAAAATTTTCAAATTAAACCTTAAATACAAAATTTAATAAGGTAAATATTTTAAAATTTATTTCTATAGCTTTAAATGTCACACTTTTTTATTTTCTAAAAGTTTAAGCAAAATCTTAAATTTTTAAAATATTTTAAAAAAAGGATATATGCCAAACTTTTTTGCTTCAACTCCTATCTTAATAAAATTTAACTTATAGGTTATAGACGCTTACCATACATGGATTTTGCAAATATTGTTAATTTTCGACTCCGAATATAAATGTAATGTTAATAAAAATTATTTTAAAAACTTAAATTAGCTTTTAAAGTTACAATTTATGATATGTCATATCTTTTTATGGCAAAATTTTTAATTTTGAAAATTTTTTGAAAAAAGGATATATGGCATACTTTTTTGTTTTACCTCCTTTTTCGAAAAAAATTTAATGAACATGTTCGTAATTGTAATTCATATTCATTTTAGTAATATTTTAGCATTCCGATCATATTTACAGGATTTTGCGGGGGAAAAAAAATAAGACAGAATTTTTCGTTTTAAGGATTTAATTTGTGATTCTTGCCAATTAATACGCAATATTTTGTTGAAATTTTTTCCAAAAAGGGGGAACTTTGTTGTTCCTGCACATATTTTCATTGAAATTTATACACAACTTGTAGGTAGTTAGTTAGTTAGTTAGTTAGTTAGTTAGTTAGTTAGTTAGTTAGTTAGTTAGTTAGTTAGTTAGTTAGTTAGTTAGTTAGTTAGTTAGATAGTTAGTTAGTTAGTTAGTTAGTTAGTTAGTTAGTTAGTTAGTTAGTTAGTTAGTTAGTTAGTTAGTTAGTAGTTAGTTAGTTAGTAGTTAGTTAGTTAGTTAGTTAGTTAGTTAGTTAGTTAGTTAGTTAGTTAGTAGTTAGTTAGTAGTAGTTAGTTAGTTAGTTAGTTAGTTAGTAGTTAGTTAGTTAGTTAGTTAGTTAGTTAGTTAGTTAGTTAGTTAGTTGTTAGTTAGTTAGTTAGTTAGTTAGTTAGTTAGTTAGTTAGTTAGTTAGTTAGTTAGTTAGTTAGTAGTTAGTTAGTTAGTTAGTTAGTTAGTTAGTTAGTTAGTTAGTTAGTTAGTTAGTTAGTTAGTTAGTTAGTTAGTTAGTTAGTTAGTAGTTAGTTAGTTAGTTAGTTAGTTAGTTAGTAGTTAGTTAGTTAGTTAGTTAGTTAGTTAGTTAGTTAGTTAGTTAGTTAGTTAGTTAGTTAGTTAGTTAGTTAGTTAGTTAGTTAGTTAGTTAGTTAGTTAGTTAGTAGTAGTTAGTTAGTTAGTTAGTTAGTTAGTTAGTTAGTTAGTTAGTTAGTAGTTAGTTAGTTAGTTAGTTAGTTAGTTAGTTAGTTAGTTAGTTAGTTAGTTAGTTAGTTAGTTAGTTAGTTAGTTAGTAGTTAGTTAGTTAGTTAGTTAGTTAGTAGTTAGTTAGTTAGTTAGTTAGTAGTTAGTTAGTTAGTTAGTTAGTTAGTTAGTTAGTTCGTTAGTTAGTTAGTTAGTTAGTTAGTTAGTTAGTTAGTTAGTTAGTTAGTTAGTTAGTTAGTTAGTTAGTTAGTTAGTTAGTAGTTAGTTAGTTAGTTAGTTAGTTAGTTAGTTAGTAGTTAGTTAGTTAGTTAGTTAGTTAGTTAGTTAGTTAGTTAGTTAGTTAGTTAGTTAGTTAGTTAGTTAGTTAGTTAGTTAGTTAGTTAGTTAGTTAGTTAGTTAGTTAGTTAGTTAGTTAGTTAGTTAGTTAGTTAGTTAGTTAGTTAGTTAGTTAGTTAGTAGTTAGTTAGTTAGTTAGTTAGTTAGTTAGTTAGTTAGTTAGTTAGTTAGTTAGTTAGTAGTTAGTTAGTTAGTTAGTTAGTTAGTAGTTAGTTAGTTAGTTAGTTAGTAGTTAGTTAGTTAGTTAGTTAGTTAGTTAGTTAGTTAGTTATGTTAGTAGTTCGTTAGTTAGTTCGTAGTTAGTTAGTTAGTAGTTAGTTAGTTAGTTAGTTAGTTAGGTAGTTAGTTAGTTAGTTAGTTAGTTAGTTAGTTAGTTAGTTATTAGTTAGTAGTTCGTTAGTTAGTTAGTTAGTTAGTTAGTTTAGTTAGTTGTTATTAGTTAGTTAGTTTAGTTAGTTAGGTAGTTAGTTAGTTAGTTAGTGTTAGTTAGTTAGTTAGTTAGTTAGTTAGTTAGTTAGTTAGTTAGTTAGTTAGTTAGTTAGTTAGTGTTAGTTATTAGTTAGTTAGTTAGTTAGTTTTAGTTCGTTTAGTTAGTAGTTAGTTAGTTAGTTAGTTAGTTTTAGTTTTTTTTAGTTAGTTAGTTAGTTAGTTAGTTAGTTAGTTAGTTAGTTAGTTAGTTAGTTAGTTCAGTTGTTAGTAGTAGTTTAGTTAGTTAGTTAGTTAGTTAGTTAGTTAGTTCGTTAGTTAGTTAGTTAGTTCGTTAGTTAGTTTGTTAGTTAGTTAGTTAGTTAATGTGCCAATTCAATAAAAACTTAATAAATTGCCACCTTGTTTTAATATTATTTTTTAATTTTTATTGGTACACAATTTTAACATTTTTCTTACACAACAATACTAAGGCGAATGATTGATATTTCTCTAACATAATAATGCTCATACGCCACAGTATCTACTGAATTTTTTATATTTTAATCTTTTTACTTTCTTCAGAAATTCATCACTTCAATATGCTTAAAAATTCCTATAACATTCAACATCCTTTAAATTATGCGCTTAATAAATTTGTTGAATAATGGTAAATTAATACCAATTAATTGAAATTGGTCTTAAAAAGCTATTACTACTTAAAAGCCTTTAACAATTAAAAAGCCCCACTTACACACATACTCTTTCAGACAAACATAAAAATGCTGCCAAAGTATTTTAAAATTATCAAACCCAACAATAAGGACAACTGAAAATTATGCTAATTGAACTTAATAAATAATAAATAACAAAAATGAAATTGTATCCTTTAGAATTATTAAATTCCACTGTTAAAAAGGGGGAAACAAGAAACTCCATTTCATTCTTACATTCAGCTTAAGACATCATTTAAGTAAAAGTTTTGAAATTAAAAACTGTTGAAAGGTTTTATTGTGTAATGCTTTATCCCTGTAGTAGTTATTAAGGCATGATAAACTGGTCTAGCTAAATAGGACTACGAGCTTAAAAGGTTTTTAAAAAAGCAATAACAATTAAATTACAATTATTGTACCATGGAAATAGTTTAATTTTATTCTGCAACTTTCGTATTTTGGCACAAAATTTAAAAATATTTGGGAAAGGAATGCGTTTTATTGTGCTTTAAATATATATTGAATTTTATTGAAATTGCATGTAAAACAAAAAAGTTCCCCATATATCCTTTTTTCAAAATTTTTTAAAAATCCTGATTTCCAACTAAAAACCCCAAGCAAATCACGATTTTGAGGTTAAAAATAAAAAATTTTCCAACAAAAGTTCTGTATTTAGAGTCAAAATGGAAAAGTATTACAAAAACGAATGTGGTTTAATGTCCTTAATACGTATGCCAATTTTTATTGAATTCCAACATAAAACAAAAAAGTTCGCCATATATCCTTTTCTTCGAATAATGAAAAAATTATAATTTTTCACTTAAAATATATAAAAAAATCTTGTTGTTGTTATAAAATTAAAATCATGATTACAAATTAAAATTTTCCAACTCAACTTCGGCATTTAAATCAAAATTGAAAAATATTGGCAACACGAATGTGACTTAATATCCTTAAAACGTGTACCAAGTTTTATTAAAATCCAACCAAAAACAAGAGAGTTCGCCATATATCCTTTTTTTGGGAAAAATAAAAAAAATTATGATTTTGCACTCAAAATATATAGCAAATCTTGTATTGACTGTTACAAAATTAAAATTTTGATTAAAAATTGTAATTTTCCAATTCAACTTCGGCATTTTAAGTCAAAATTGAAAAATATTAGCAACACGAATGTGGCTTAATATCCTTAATATGTATACCAAATTTTATTAAAATTCGACCCAAAACAACAGAGTTCGTCATATATCCTTTTTTTTTGGAAAAATTAAAAAATTATGATTTTGCTATAAAAATAGATAACAAATCTTGTATTGACTGTTATAAGATGAAAATCTTGATTAAAAATTAGAATTTTCCAACTCAAAGTCGGCATTTTAAGTCAAAATTTAAAAATATTAGCAACACGAATGTGGCTTAATATCCTTAATATGTGTTCCAAGTTTTATGAAAATCCGACCCAAAACAACTTTGTTCGTCACATATCCTTTTTTTTTAGGAAAAAAATGTAAATTTTAAAAAAATTTTAAAAATTTAGCAAAACGGTAATAATTTAATATCCTTAATCATGTGGTAAAATTTCATTAAAATTAGACCCCAAACAACAAAGTTTTTCATATATCCTTTTTTCGAAAAATTTTCCTACCGCTATCGTTTAAATACTTAACTTTCACAAACCTAGCCAAAAAAAAAACAAAACAATAACAATTACTCTTAAAGACGAAGTATGTAATACGATATAAAAACAATTTTCGAAACAGAAAAACAAAAGCACAAGCAACAATTGTATTTAACATTTATCTACTTAAAAAACAACAACCAAAACAATACATACTTAAAAAATAAACAAAACTTTAGACTCCTTTTCCAACTCTCTATACAACTCTCACTCTCAAACTCTCTCAACAACAAATCTTTACTCATACCCTGGTTATTTTTTTCTACAACTCTGTCTCTTTCTCCAACTCAATTTCAACTTTTAACTTCATTTGAAATTTATAACTCTCAACAAGTTGTTTTTTGTTTGGTGCAAAGGACTTTTTTTTACGTAGTTGGTATAAATGAGTGGGGTTTGTATACAAAACAAAATCTCACCATAATGCTTCATTACTTTACACACATTGTTTGTTGCCTGCTTCAACTCCTCTATTATAAAAAGGGGTTAAAACTCTATAGCCCGTGTTTGAAAGCTTTATTACCTTTTTTGTAATGGAAATTGAAATATTAAGCCAAAAAGCTTTCTTCAATTTCTTGGGGAAAAAGTTCTACGTCTTAAGTAAGCAAGAATATTTATTACTTTTAATATGTCAGGGAATTTAAAGGACTTTGAAGAAAAAAATAAAAACAACTTAAATTGTTTAGAAAAAATTTCCAATGTAGAGCAGCAAGGGGTTTTTAAAATTTTCATTTGAAATATAATTTATTAAGAAAAATATTACTCAAACCACTTGTTGTCCTTTTAAAGATTTTTTATTTTAGATAAACAATTCCCATTCTTAGTGTAAAAGCAATTGAAGAGTTTTTGAGTGTTAGCCAACTGTGATTATCCTTTTTTACAATTTATTTTCTGTTAGTATTTTCTTTAAATTTCTTTAAAATAACTTTTAGATATTTCAGGGTATGACACTTATAGACTATAGTCTGGTCTATAGAATAGACTATAGAAAAGACTATAGAATAAACTATAGTCTAGTCTATAGAATAGACTATAGAATAGACTATAGAATAGACTATAGTCTGGTCTATAGAATAGACTATAGAATAGACTATAGTCTGGTCTACAGAATAGACTATAGTCTGGTCTATAGAATAGACTATAGTCTGGTCTATAGAATAGACTATAGTCTGGTCTATAGAATAGACTACAGTCTGGTCTATAGAATAGACTACAGTCTGGTCTATAGAATAGACTATAGTCTGGTCTATAGAATAGATTATAGTCTGGTCTATAGAATAGACTATAGTCTGGTCTATAGAATAGACTATAGTCTGGTTTATAGAATATATAGTCTGGTCTATAGAAAAGACTATAGTCTGGTCTATAGAATAGACTATAGTCTGGTCTATAGAATAGACTATAGTCTGGTCTATAGAATAGACTATAGAATAGACTATAGTCTGGTCTATAGAATAGACTATAGTCTGGTCTATAATAGACTATGGAATAGACTATAGTCTGGTCTATAGAATAGACTATGGAATAGACTATAGTCTGGTCTATAGAATAGACTATAGAATAGACTATAGTCTGGTCTATAGAATAGACTATAGAATAGTCTATAGTCTGGTCTATAGAATGGACTATAGAATAGTCTATAGTCTGGTCTATAGAATAGTCTATAGTCTGGTCTATAGAATAGACTATAGACTGGTCTATAGACTAGACTATAGTCTGGTCAATAGAATAGACTATAGTCTGGTCTATAGAATAGACTATAGTCTGGTCTATAGAATAGACTATAGAATAGACTATAGTCTGGTCTATAGAATAGACTATAGTCTGGTCTATAATAGACTATGGAATAGACTATAGTCTGGTCTATAGAATAGACTATGGAATAGACTATAGTCTGGTCTATAGAATAGACTATGGAATAGACTATAGTCTGGTCTATAGAATGGACTATAGAATAGTCTATAGTCTGGTCTATAGAAAAGACTATAGACTGGTCTATAGACTAGACTATAGTCTGGTCTATAGAATAGACTATAGTCTGGTCTATAGACTAGACTATGGTCTGGTCTATAGAACAGACTATAGTCTGGCCTATTAGAATAGACTATAGTCTGGTCTATGAATAGACTATAGTCTGGTCTATAGAATAGTCTATAGAATAGACTATAGAATAGACTATAGAATTGACTATAGATTAGACTATAGAATAGACTATAGTCTGGTCTATAGTCTGGTCTATAGAATAGACTATAGAATTGACTATAGATTAGACTATAGAATAGACTATAGTCTGGTCTATAGAATAGACTATAGTCTGGTCTATAGAATAGACTATAGAATAGACTATAGTTGGTCTAAGAATAGACTAGTCTGTCTATAGAATAGACTATAGTCTGGTCTATAGAATAGACTATAGTCTGGTCTATAGAATAGACTATAGTCTGGCTATAGAATAGACTATAGTCTGGTCTATAGAATAGACTATAGTCTGGTCTATAGAATGACTATAGTCTGGTCTATAGAATAGACTATAGTCTGGTCTATAGAATAGACTATAGTCTGGTCTATAGAATAGACTATAGTCTGGTCTATAGAATAGACTATAGTCTGAGTCTATAGAATAGACTATAGTCTGGTCTATAGAATAGACTATAGTCTGGTCTATAGAATAGACTATAGTAGGTCTATAGAATAGACTATAGTCCTGGTCTATAGAATAGACTATAGTCTGGGTCTATAGGAATAGACTATAGTCCGGTCTATAGAATAGACTATAGTCCGGTCTATAGAATAGACTATAGTCCGGTCTATAGAATAGACTATAGTCCGGTCTATAGAATAGACTATAGACTATAGAATAGGACTATAGAATAGGCTATAGTCGGCTATAGAATAGACTATAGTCTATAGTCTGAGCTATAGAGCAGTCGATAGTCTAGATTATAGAGCATTTCTATAGCCTTGACTATAGAGCAGTCTATAGTCTGGACTATAAAGCAGTCTATAGTCCTGGACTATAGAGCAGTCTATAGTCTGGACTATAGAGCAGTCTATATAGCTGGACTATAGAGCAGTCTACATAGAGGGACTATAGATCAGTCTATAGTCTGGATTATAGAGCGGGCTATAGTCTGGACTATAGAGCAGTCCATAGTCTGGGCTTTAGAGAAGACTTAAAAAAAAAACATTTAAATTAAGGCAAAGATAAATTGCTCTCTTTTTTATATTGTATTTTACAGAGTCTACCATTGTTATTTATGTATTTCCGAAATTCCTTTTCATTTTGTTACCTAGGTTTATAATTACTTAAAATACAAAATAATAAAAGGCTCACATTACGTATAATTAATATTAATTTAAAGCACAAAATGTCTCTAGGTGGCGTATGATGAACATTTAACCCATTTCAATTAAATATTACGTATACGTCCAACTAATATACATTGTAAAACATAAAAACTTTAAAGATTAATGTTTAACAAAAATGTCAAAAAGTTTTCCTTACACCTTTAACATTATAATACTTATAGAGTAGTAGACGAAAAAAAGGCATAAAAATATGCAAAACACTTTTCAATGCTAGAGTACTTTCGAAGGATCAAAGAGGGGTGGTTAACAAACCAAAGCTAAAAAATCCTTTGCTGAAAGTAAGCAGAAAAAAGTACTAAGTAAAGAACTCCTTAAAGTTAAAAGGGTTAAATTAATGCTTTAGATAACAACCTAAATACACTGACATGTCTTCACTGAGAGATCTAAATAAATTTACATTTCATTTTTGTGTTAAAAAAAAGATTTTTTTTAGGTTTGTTTAGAGTTTTTTTAGGTAAATATTATTCTTGTTATGTAAAACGAAACCACAAAGGTGCTAGAGAAATAGACAAAGAAAATTTTAAGTTTTAGTTTGCTAAAGCATTTCAATAAAAAATTTTGGTAAAAAACATATTCTGTTTGAATATATTAATAACCATAAATTTGTATTACTGTTTCATAAGTCAGCAAATTGTTGCTTGGAAAAAAAATCTTATAAAAGAGTAAATTGCCTACAATTTCTTAAACAATTGCGTTATTGTATGGAAGGAAGTAGATAAAAAACGCAAAAAACACATGCATGTTTCTAAGAAAAGTAAAAGTATTTAAAAACAGTCGTTGACTTTTATCAAGTTGTTGCTGTGTTTTCTTTATCAAGATGACGATAATTTTACAAAACATAAAGCGTGCGAATATGAAAAAACGCGTAAAAGCAATTTTTTTCTCAAGTCATAAACACCAACACATAAATATTTTTAGCACACACACTTATAAGAATCAACACACAATGTTGTTTAAGTGAAAAGCTTAAACTACAACAAATGAAGGACATATTAAATTTGAAATTCCATTTGGAACGCAACGGCATATTCTATAGTCGATCATAGTAGAGTCCATAGACAGTCCTATTACAGAACCTACAATTGAGTATTTCCAGTCCAACCATACCATATCAAGTCTATAGCCCAAGAACAAAAAAAAAACTCCAAAACACAGATATTTCGATCATGGATATAAAGGTTCTTAACAGCCGGATAATGATGTTAACTGTTTGCTTTTGATTACTTTGAAAAAACTCACATGAAAAGTACATTGTGCAGAAAATTTTTAAAAATCGAAAAAAAAGCTAAGAACTGAAAAGTAGATTAGAACCAAAATTTGCCAACGTAGTCACGCATTGCCAAAAACACTTAACTTTAGCGTTTGACGATGTTAATGATGCAGAAGCCAACTCCATGCAATGAAAGCAACACATTAGTCAAACTAAGCAGAAGTTCGATTTGGAGGGTGGGGAGGAAAATCTACTTTGCTGAAAGAATTTATGGAATTTAATAAAACACTAGCGTATAAATCTATAGTCTAGTGTGTAGCGTAGTCAAGTCTATAGTCTAGTCAATAGTCCTTCAATAGTTAAGTCAATAGTGTAGTCAATAGTCTAGTTAATAGTCTAGTGAATAGTCTTGTCAATAGTCTAGTCAGTTCTTGTCTACAGTATAGTCTATGGTCTAGTCTATGGTCTAGTCTATAGTCTAGTCTATTAGTCTAGTCTATAGTCTAGTCTATAGTCTAGTCTATAGTCTAGTCTATAGTCTAGTCTATAGTCTAGTCTATAGTCTAGTCTATAGTCTAGTCTATAGTCTAGTCTATAGTCTAGTCTATAGTCTAGTCTATAGTCTAGTCTATAGTCTAGTCTATAGTCTAGTCTATAGTCTAGTCTATAGTCTAGTCTATAGTCTAGTCTATAGTCTAGTCTATAGTCTAGTCTATAGTCTAGTCTATAGTCTAGTCTATAGTCTAGTCTATAGTCTAGTCTATAGTCTAGTCTATAGTCTAGTCTATAGTCTAGTCTATAGTCTAGTCTATAGTCTAGTCTATAGTCTAGTCTATAGTCTAGTCTATAGTCTAGTCTATAGTCTAGTCTATAGTCTAGTCTATAGTCTAGTCTATAGTCTAGTCTATAGTCTAGTCTATAGTCTAGTCTATAGTCTAGTCTATAGTCTAGTCTATAGTCTAGTCTATAGTCTAGTCTATAGTCTAGTCTATAGTCTAGTCTATAGTCTAGTCTATAGTCTAGTCTATAGTCTAGTCTATAGTCTATAGTCTAGTCTATAGTCTAGTCTATAGTCTAGTCTATAGTCTAGTCTATAGTCTAGTCTATAGTCTAGTCTGTAGTCTAGTCTATAGTCTAGTCTATAGTCTAGTCTATAGTCTAGTCTATAGTCTAGTCTATAGTCTAGTCTATAGTCTAGTCTATAGTCTAGTCTATAGTCTAGTCTGTAGTCTAGTCTATAGTCTAGTCTATAGTCTAGTCTATAGTCTAGTCTATAGTCTAGTCTATAGTCTAGTCTATAGTCTAGTCTATAGTCTAGTCTATAGTCTAGTCTATAGTCTAGTCTATAGTCTAGTCTATAGTCTAGTCTATAGTCTAGTCTATAGTCTAGTCTATAGTCTAGTCTATAGTATAGCCTATAGTCTAGTCTATAGTCTAGTCTATAGTCTAGTCTATAGTCTAGTCTATAGTCTAGTCTATAGTCTAATCTATAGTCTAGTCTATAGTCTAGTCTATAGTCTAGTCTATAGTCTAGTCTATAGTCTAGTCTATAGTCTAGTCTATAGTCTAGTCTATAGTCTAGTCTATAGTCTAGTCTATAGTCTAGTCTATAGTCTAGTCTATAGTCTAGTCTATAGTCTAGTCTATAGTCTAGTCTATAGTCTAGTCTATAGTCTAGTCTATAGTCTAGTCTATAGTCTAGTCTATAGTCTAGTCTATAGTCTAGTCTATAGTCTAGTCTATAGTCTAGTGTATAGTCTAGTCTATAGTCTAGTCTATAGTCTAGTCTATAGTCTAGTCTATAGTCTAGTCTATAATCTAGTCTATAGTCTAGTCTAATCTAGTAAACTTAATCACTTATAAAGCAATCTTCCTACAAACGCAAACCGTTTCCATCAGGAAAACATAATTTTCTATGTTAAATTGTTCAAACATACATACATACTCGTGTGGTTAGTATACATACAAACATTCACAAACACATATCTACATATGCTTAAATTTTGAGCATATTTATATACAAATATTAGTTTGTGTGTATACCGTAAATGAAAAACGTGTCTGTATGTGTCAACACACCAGCATAAGTAACCAGAACATGTAATTTCTTTAACAAACAACAAGTGATATTCAAAAATAAAATGAAAATATGAAAAGAAATTATTTTATCAGCTTAAGTGTAAATTATTAAAAATATCTGACATTCCATTACAAAAATAAAAAGGAATATTCAGAAAAAATTTTTGGCAAGAAAAGAACAATGAGTATATGAACAGTGTAAATTTCTGAGAAAAAAAATATTCAATAAAAAAGAAAAAATCGGAAAATATTTGTCTTATACTAAGGTTCCAATATATTTTTGAACTTAAGCATTCTGGAGCTGTGGATTCTTCAGGGGTACGTGTAAAATTTTATACCAACAAATGCTTCTAGCACGTTTGCTGTAGCTCCCTGAATAAACAAAATTAATTTTTATCAATCATCAATTGAATGACTTTCAAATAAATCCAGTTTCGTAATCATATTAATTTTTTATATCATCCTTCTTGCCTCTGTATACAACTCCAGCCATTTCAAACTGCGTACATTACTTTAATATGAGTATTTTGTTTTACACTTGTTTTACATTTTTATGGATTTTTATGATTTTCTCCTTCTCTTTTTTTGCCTGGAAATTTTTTCTTGTCTCAACTTGCTTTTACAATGATATCATGTAAGAAAATGCTGGCGTAAGAGAAAAAGGGTCTACAAGTATGATTGTGTCACAATTCTTGCTTGCAAAGTGAATGGTATTGAAACAAACTGCCTGGATTCTTTTACACATATCCAAGCACTTATTTACGAGTATATACATATGGGTGTATATAAGGCAAATAAAGTTCCTTGTTTTTTTTTTTTTTTTTTTTTTTTTTTGCAACATTAAAGAAATTGAAATGCACTACACACATACTAGTATAAAAAAAAGATTGTCATCAGAGAAATATTTTATAAAACATTTTTTTAAAACACCGTGGCCAAGAGAAAATATATAAAAGGCTAGAAAATATACTAGATAATAGATTAGGCAAAAGGTTAGACTATAGAGTAGACTATAGACTATACTATAAACTAGACTATAAACTGGACTATAGACTAGACTATAGAGTAAACCATAGAGTAGAATATAAACTAGAATATAGACTAGACTAGACAATATAATAGATTATAGACTAGACTATAGATTAGACTATAAATTAGACTATAGACTATAGACTAGACTATAGACTAGACTATAGACTAGACTATAGACTAGACTATAGACTAGACTATAGACTAGACTATAGACTAGACTATAGACTAGACTATAGACTAGACTATAGACTAGACTATAGACTAGACTATAGACTAGACTATAGACTAGACTATAGACTAGACTATAGACTAGACTATAGACTAGACTATAGACTAGACTATAGACTAGACTATAGACTAGACTATAGACTAGACTATAGACTAGACAATAGACTAGACTATAGACTAGACAATAGACTAGACTATAGATTAGACTATAGACTTGACTATAGACTATACTATAGACTAGACTATAGACTAGACTATAGACTAGACTATAGACTAGACTATAGACTAGACTATAGACTAGACTAGACTATATACTAGACTATAGACTAGACTATAGACTAGACTATAGACTAGACTATAGACAAGACTATAGACTAGACTATAGACTAGACTATAGACTAGACTATAGACTAGACTATAGACTAGACTATAGACTAGACTATAGACTAGACTATAGACTAGACTATAGACTAGACTATAGACTAGACTATAGACTAGACTATAGACTAGACTATAGACTAGACTATAGACTAGACTATAGACTAGACTATAGACTAGACTATAGACTAGACTATAAACTAGACTATAAACTAGACTATAAACTAGACTATAAACTAGACTATAAACTAGACTATAAACTGGACTATAGACTAGACTATAGAGTAAACCATAGAGTAGACTATAGACTAGAATATAGACTAGACTAGACAATAGACGAAATAATAGACTAGACTATAGATTAGACTATAAATTAGACTATAGACTAAACTATATAGTAGACTATAGACTAGACTATAGACTAGACTATAGACTAGACTATAGACTAGACTATAGACTAGACTATAGACTAGACTATAGACTAGACTATAGACTAGACTATAGACTAGACTATAGACTAGACTATAGACTAGACTATAGACTAGACTATAGACTAGACTATAGACTAGACTATAGACTAGACTATAGACTAGACTATAGACTAGACTATAGACTAGACTATAGACTAGACTATAGACTAGACTATAGACTAGACTATAGACTAGACTATAGACTAGACTATAGACTAGACTATAGACTAGACTATAAACTAGACTATAAACTGGACTATAGAATAGAATATTGACTAGACTATAGACTAGACCATAGACTAGACTATAGACTAGACTATAGACTAGACTATAGACTAGACTATAGACTAGACTATAGACTAGACTATAGACTAGACTATAGACTAGACTATAGACTAGACTATAGACTAGACTATAGACTAGACTATAGACTAGACTATAGACTAGACTATAGACTAGACTATAGACTCGATTATAGACTAGACTATAGACTAGACTATCGACTAGACTATCGACTAGACTATAGACTAGACTATAGACTAGACTATAGACTAGACTGTAGACTAGACTGTAGACTATAGACTAGACTGTAGACTATAGACTAGATTAGACTAGACTAGATTGTAGGCTAGACTAAAGACTAGGCTATATACTAGACTATAGTCTATAGTCTAGTCGACAGTATAGAATTTACTTAGTTTATAGACTAGAAGAGTCCATTCAACTCTCAATCTCCCAAGGAAACACTATTCCTACAACTGCCTTAACATAGTGTCACTTTGTTTATGTTATTAAGTTTAATACAAGCGACATAATTGTTGCAACACAAAATGTCACAACGAGTCTTAAACAGAAAAATGTTGCAAATAGTATAAAAACGAAACTTAAAAACTCACAATTTAATAAAACTGAAAGAAAGGAAAAAATAGGAAAAACTTAAAGAAGAAATTGTTAAATGATATTTGTGATTGTATAAGGCGTATGAGTGATAATGAAATTAATTATACGCATTAGTGCTTAACAAAAAGTCTGTGCTTTAATAGATTTTCTCGTTAGTCATTGAATTTTTTATTCACACATACATTTTTTTAACTTTAATGCAGTTGAGTGTTTTTTTTTCATAATCAACAAGTTGTATTCACAGTTTTTGCTTACATTTGCATTCTCTTTTTAATTGAAGTTCTTTCTAAAGAACGTGTTGTACAAAAGTGTTCATTGAGTTTTCATAGTAAATTTTTAAGGGCTAAAATTTTTAGAAAATAGTTTTAAATTAATAGAAAATTATTTTTAGAAACCAAGAAAAGAATCCGTTGGTATTTTCTGTTTAAAAACCTAAAAGTTTGCCAAAAGTTTTTCATAGGGTCTTACTAAGGTCTCCATTAACTATTTGTAATTTTCTTAATTATTCCTTATGGTTTCTTGCGTATTTCTCTTTTACCTCCAAAGTCATTTTTGAGGTCACTGAAGTGCACTTGCATTGTTTTTCATTACAGCTGTACAATTTACTCGCCCTCTTGCACATACTTGTACTGCAAAATGAACACGAATACATTTCTTGGAAAGAAAAAACTTAAAAAATAAAACAATAAAATTTATATGCACGAAAACGGAAGTGTCAGTTAAAATACTAAGAAAACCCCTTGGGAGGAGAGACTGTTTTAGCGAAACAAATAAAAATAATATTTTATGTACAGTAACGCTTCATAAAGGAAGCAACAGATGTCAAAATTAGTTACAGTTTTGTGGGCTCACTTTTTGCTATTTATAACATTCTCTAAGTAAATCGTGATTTGGCAACTAAAGGGATTAAACTAGTAGAATGTTGTAGCAATCAAAACAAATAACAACCAAATATACACATAATAAATAAAAATCATCTAGATTATAGTCTAGTATATAGTTTAGTCTGTACTCTAATCTGGTCTGTGGTCTAGTCTACGATCTAGTCTGTAGTCTCGTCATTAGTCCAGTGTATAGTCTAGTCTATAGTCTAGTGTACAGTCTAGTCTATAAACTAGTCTATAGTCTCGTCATTAGTCTAGTGTATAGTCTAGTTTATAGTCTAGTGTACAGTCTAGTCTATAAACTAGTCTACAGTCTAGTATATAGTCTAGTCTATAGTCTAGTCTATAGTCTAGTCTATAGTCTAGTCTATAGTCTAGTCTATAGTCTAGTCTATAGTCTAGTCTATAGTCTAGTCTATAGTCTAGTCTATAGTCTAGTCTATAGTCTAGTCTATAGTCTAGTCTATAGTCTAGTCTATAGTCTAGTCTGTTGTCTAGTCTATAGTCTAGTCTATAGTCTAGTCTATAGTCTAGTCTATAGTCTAGTCTATTGTCTAGTCTATAGTCTAGTCTATAGTCTAGTCTATTGTCTGGTCTATATTGTAGTTTATAGTTTAGTGTATAGTCTAGTCGATACTCTAGTCAATGGTCTGCTCCCATAACCCAGAACCTTTTTTAAATGGCAATTTCCTCCATTATGTTTCCTATTTTCCAATGAAAAACTTCCGCCATATTTTTTGCAAATCATACATGAAATTTATGTTCGCCACAAATTTCGTATTGTTTTTTCATGAAAAAATAACATACGAAAAGGAAACTCACACATGTTTAAAGAAAATTTATCCCATAAATCTACGTTTATGCTGACATTTAACATTTTTCTGTAAAATAAAGTCAATATTTTAAAAGAGTACGGCTTCATGCTGGACTCAGCGACTTCAAACCAAAGAACTAAATACTCCAAAACCACAAAATATATTATTTTTTTAAATAAACCTAAAAAATATTTTGCTCACATTAAACAAAAAAATACATTTTCTCGCCATAATTGGCAATCTTATGGGGTCGTTTTTGCGGCTTTGGACTCATTTAAGTGTTTTTTAATAGATTTTTTTTCAACTTGTAAAATTTTTATGTCTTCGAACAAAAGAAGACAAGCACATACAGATTTTACACCACCAAATGTCTAGACATTAATGTTGCTGTCTATTGCGTGTGGATGTTATTAAAATCAATAACAAAGTCAGAGATTTACTAAACAAATGCCGGGAGGTCAGGGTTTAAAGGTCACATTTAAAAAGGAATATTAAGAAAAGTTACTTTATGCCAGCAGAGGCAGTGGAAAGATTTAAATATCAATATAATGTTAACTTTAAAAGGGTTCAAGCTTAGAAATTTGAAGGATATACTCTAGAGTATAGATTAGACTATAGACTAGACTATAGACGACTAGAGACTATAGACTAGACTATAGACTAGACTATAGACTAGACTATAGACTAGACTATAGACTAGACTATAGACTAGACTATAGACTAGACTATAGACTATATAGACTATAGACTAGACTATAGACTGACATAGAACTAGACTATAGACTAGACTATAGACTAGACTATAGACTAGACTATAGACTAGACTATAGACTAGACTATAGACTAGACTATAGACTAGACTATAGACTAGACTATAGACTAGACTATAGACTAGACTATGACTAGACTATAGACTAGACTATAGACTAGACTATAGACTAGACTATAGACTAGACTATAGGGACTAGACTATAGACTCAGACTATAGACTAGACTATAGACTAGACTATAGACTAGACTATGACTAGACTATAGACAGACTATAGACTAGACTAGACTAGACTATAGACTAGACTATAGACTAGACTATAGACTAGACTATAGACTAGACTATAGACTATACTACTAGACTAGACTAGACTACTAGACTATGACTAGACATAGACTAGACTATAGACTAGACTATTAGACTAGACTATAGACTAGACTATAGACTAGACTAGACTAGACTATAGACTAGACTAGACTATAGACTAGACTATAGACTAGACTATAGACTAGACTATATAGACTAGACTATAGACTAGACTATAGACTAGACTATAGACTAGACTATAGACTAGACTATAGACTAGACTATACTAGACTATAGACTAGACTATAGACTAGACTATAGACTAGACTATAGACTAGACTATAGATTAGACTATAGACTAGACAATAGACTAGACTATAGACTAGACTATAGACTAGACTATAGACTAGACTATAGACTAGACTATAGACTAGACTATAAACTAGACTATAGACTAGGCTATAGACTAGACTATAGACTAGACTATAGACTAGACTATTAACTATACTATTGACTACACTTTTGACTTGACTATAGACTAGACTATAGACTAGACCATAGACTACACTATAGACTAGACTATAGACTACACTATAGACTAGACTGTAGACTAGACTGTAGACTAGACTATAGACTAGACTATAGACTAGACTATAGACTAGACTATAGACTAGACTATAGACTAGACTATAGACTAGACTATAGACTAGACTATAGACTAGACTATAGACAGACTATAGACTAGATCTATAGACTAGACTATAGACTAGACTATAGACTAGACTATAGACTAGACTATAGACTAGACTTAGACTAGACTATAGACTAGACTATAGACTAGACTACTAGACTAGACTAACTATAGTACTAGACTATAGACTACTGACTATAGACTAGACTATAGACTAGACTATAGACTAGACTATAATAGACTATAACTAGACTATAGACTAGACTTAGACTAGACTAGACTAGACTATAGAGACTAGACTATAGACTAGACTATAGATAGACTATAGACTAGATATAGACTAGACTATAGACTTGACTATAGACTAGACTATAGACTAGACTATAGACTAGACTATAGACTAGACTATAGACTAGACTATAGACTAGACTATAGACTAGACTATAGACTAGACTATAGACTAGACTATAGACTAGACTATAGACTAGACTATAGACTAGACTATAGACTAGACTATAGACTAGACTATAGACTAGCCTATAGACTAGACTATAGACTAGACTATAGACTAGACTATAGACTAGACTATAGACTAGACTATAGACTAGCTAACTATAGACTAGACTATAGACTAGACTATAGACTAGACTATAGACTATACTAGACTAGACTATAGACTAGACTATAGACTAGACTATAGACTAGACTATAGACTGACTATAGACTAGACTATAGACTAGACTATAGACTAGACTATAGACTAGACTATAGACTAGACTATAGACTAGACTATAGACTAGACTATAGACTAGACTATAGACTAGACTAGACTAGACTATAGACTAGACTATAGACTACTATAGACTAGACTATAGACTAGACTATAGACTAGACTATAGACTAGACTAGACTAGACTATAGACTAGACTATAGACTAGACTATAGACTAGACTATAGACTAGACTATAGACTAGACTATAGACTAGACTATAGACTAGACTATAGACTAGACTATAGACTAGACTATAGACTAGACTATAGACTAGACTATATACTAGACTATAGACTAGACTATAGACTAGACTATAGACTAGACTATAGACTAGACTATAGACTAGACTATAGACTAGACTATAGACTAGACTATAGACTAGACTATAGACTAGACTATAGACTAGACTATAGACTAGACTATAGACTAGACTATAGACTAGACTATAGACTAGACTATAGACTAGACTATAGACTAGACTATAGACTAGACTATAGACTAGACTATAGACTATAGACGATACTAGACTATAGACTAGACTATAGACTATACTATAGACTAGACTATAGACTAGACTATAGACTAGACTATAGACTAGACTATAGACTAGACTATAGACTAGACTATAGACTAGACTATAGACTAGACTATAGACTAGACTATAGACTAGACTATAGACTAGACTATAGACTAGACTAGACTAGACTATAGACTAGACTATAGACTAGACTATAGACTAGACTATAGACTATACTAGACTAGACTATAGACTAGACTATAGACTAGACTATAGACTAGACATAGACTAGACTATGACTAGACTATAGACTAGACTATAGACTAGACTATAGACTAGACTATAGACTAGACTATAGACTAGACTATAGACTAGACTATAGACTAGACTATAGACTAGACTATAGACTAGACTATAGACTAGACTATAGACCTAGACTATAGACTAGACTATAGACTAGACTATAGACTAGACTATAGACTAGACTATAGACTAGACTATAGACTAGACTATAGACTAGACTATAGACTAGACTATATTTTTTTATCCTGTTTTGTGTTTGTTATCAAAATATTGTTTAAACATAACATTTCTTGAATTCCAATATGTTATTTCGTTTTACTTAAACTCAAGCTGTATTCGGAAACTTTGTAAACACTGAAGCCTCATACAAGCAATAGACTAAAATAATTGAAATGAATACAAAACATTTTTTCTTAGAATCAGGTTTGTTATAAATTGGAGGAATGTATTGTAAAATTTGTGGTGACATGTCGTACAGATGACATATTAGGCTTTAATATTTAAAACCATTTTATAATTTATAGGTAGTCATGACATTCATTTTTGCTTAAGGAATTCATGTTTTCTCCAGTTTCTTGTCGAAATATTTGCTATAGATATTTATGCAAATCGAGAGAAAACCATAAATGGGAATAAATTGAAAATAGCTTATACATGTATTTAGTACACTACATGTTGTATGTATTCTTATAATTTCTTACCACTTATTTTGAAATAAAATGTATTGCTTTTAAGTTAGTATGAGTGTAGTATTTACGAGTACTTATTTTAGCATAATTTTATTCAAAAAGCAGGAATGTAATTTACACACCTGAAAAAACTGCTATAAATATCAGTTAGTCGATAAGTAGGATAGATACAGGTATAAAAAAGCAAAATATGGGATGAAAAAAGTCGTTAAATAAGGATCTCTACACTATAGACAGGCTATAGACTATATATATTCTATTGTCAGGACTATAAACAGACTATTATGTGGACAATAGACAGACATTTGTCTGGACTGAAAACCGACTATACTCTGGACTATAGGCAAACTAGAGTCTGGAATATAGAAAGACTGTAGTCTGGACTATATAGAGACTATAGTCGGGTCCAATTAGAGACTATAGTCTGGATTATAGAGAGACTATAGTTTGGATTATAGAGATACTATAGACAGATTATAGTCTGGACTATAGACGGATTATCGTCCGTACTATAGATAAACTATAATCTGGACTATAGATGCACTATAGATAGGCTATAGTTATAAACTATGGACTATAGTCTGGATTGTATACAGACTATAGTCCGGACTACAGACAGTCTATAGTCTTGATTATGGACAGCATGTATTCTGGACTATAGATAGACTATAGACCGCCGTCTGGACTGTAGACACTTTATAGTCTGGACTATAGATAGACTATAGTCTGGACTATAGACAGACTGGACTATAGACAGACTGGACTATAGGCTATATATAGTCTGGAATATAGTCTGAACTATAGACAGGCTATAGTCTACACTAAAGACGGACTATAATCTGGACTATAGACAGACTCTAGTCTGGACTATAGACAGACTCTAGTCTGGACTATAGACAGACTATAGTCTGGAATATAGACAGACTATAGTCTGGACTATAGACAGACTATAGTCTGGACTATAGACAAACTATAGTCTGGACTATTGACAGACTATAGACAGACTATAGTCTGGACTATAGACATACTATAGTCTGGACTATAGACAGACTATAGTCTGGACTGTAGACAGACTATAGTCTGGACAGTAGACAGACTATAGTCTGGACTATAGACAGACTATAGTCTGGACTATAGGCAGACTATAGTCTAGACTATAGACAGACTATGGTCATGACTATAGACAGACTATAGTCTGGACTATAGAAAGACTATAGTCTGGACTATAGAAAGACTATAGTCTGGACTATAGAAAGACTATAGTCTGGACTATAGAGACACTATAGTCTGGACTATAGAGAGACTATAGTCTGAACTATAGAAAGGCTATAGTCTGGACTATAGAAAGACTATAGTCTGGACTATAGATAGACTATAGTCTGGACTATAGACAGACTATAATCTGGACTATAGACAAACTATAGTCTGGACTATAGGCAGACTATAGTATGGACTATAGACAGACTATAGTCTGGACTATAGAGAGACTATAGTCTGGACTATAGAAAGACTATAGTCTGGACTATAGAAAGACTATAGAAAGACTATAGTCTGGACTATAGAAAGACTATAGTCTGGACTATAGAAAGACTATAGTCTGGACTATAGAAAGACTATAGTCTGGACTATAGAAAGACTATAGTCTGGACTATAGAAAGACTATAGTCTGGACTATGGATAGACTATGGTCTGGACTATAGATAGGCTATAGTCTGGACTATAGATAGGCTATAGTCTGGACTATATATAGGCTATAGTCTGGACTATAGATAGATAGACGATAGTCTGCACTATAGGCAGTCGATAGTTTGGACTTTAGGCATACTGTAGTCTGGATTATAGAGAAACAATACTCTGGACTACAGACAGACTATAGTCTGGACTACATACAAACTATAGTCCCGACAATAAACAGATTATAGTCTGTATTATACACAGACGCATGAAGAAATTTTTTCAATGTAGGTTTTGTTCAGACAGAATACAAACTAATTATACATTTTTTTTCTCTGTAGTTCCTTTCGTAAACATAAGCTCATAAAAAGAGCTTCCAGGTATTAAAGACACACAAGTAAATCTATTGTTTGAAGTTACACACAAAAATACCAATATACATAATTCAATTTTACACAAAAGTAAAATAAAACAAAAACCCCGAAAGATATACAGCTGTAACCAAAACCATAAATAAGACATGTTACGCATTTTAAATTTTTAAACAAAAAAAAAAAAAGTTCCCCAAAAAATCGAAATCATTTAAAGCGAAAAAGTGTAACGAAATTCCTGGAAATTTACTTAACAAAAAACCGTGTAAAATCTCTTTTTAAATGTTATTTAATACAATATAAATCCGTCTCCTTAATCCTTTTGTTTCAACGTGATCTTATAACATTATTATGCTGCTTTTAGTAATTGTATTGTATTTCTGAGTGTATACTTTTAAATAAATTGTATTTATTTTTTTGTGGCAACCAAAGAAAAACACAATCCTTTTGAATTCATGAGGAAAAACATCTCATATTTCCTGGAAAATGATTGTTTGTTTTCTTTTTTTCAACAAACTCAAGTTGAGCACAAATTTAATTTGTAATTGTGGGGCCTGATTTTTTAAATGTGATTTTATAAGCAGTGATTAGTACAATTGTTATAAATCTTGTAATTGATGACATTCGGATTTTTATGTAACAAAAATTACTTTTTAGGGAAATATAGAATTTTTAGTGAAATATTGTATTTTTCGGAAAAAATCTCATTTATAGTGAAAAATTAAATTTGTAGCAAAATATGGGATTTTTAGTAAAAAATTATTTTTTTTTTTTGTGAAAAATGGGATTTTTAGCGACAAATAACTTCAGTCTATAGTCCAGTGTATAGTCCAGTCTACAGTCCAGACTATAGTCCAGTCTATAGTCCAGACTATAGTCCAATCTATAGTCCAGACTATAGTCCAGTCTAAAGTTCAGACTATAGTCCAGTCTATAGTTCAGACTATAGTCCAGTCTATAGTTCAGACTATAGTCCAGACTATAGTCCAGTCTATAGTCAAGACTATAGTCCAATCTATAGTCCAATCTATAGTCCAGTCTATAGTCCAGACTATAGTCCAGTCTATAGTCCAGTCTATAGTCCAGACTATAGTCCAGTCTATAGTCCAGACTATAGTCCAGACTATAGTCCAGACTATAGTCCAGACTATAGTCCAGACTATAGTCCAGACTATAGTCCAGACTATAGTCCAGACTATAGTCCAGACTATAGTCCAGACTATAGTCCAGACTATAGTCCAGACTGTAGTCCAGACTATAGTCCAGTCTATAGTCCAGACTATAATCCAGTCTATAGTCCAGACTATAGTCCAATCTATAGTCCGGACTATAGTCCAATCTATAGTCCAGACTATTGTCCAATCTATAGTCCAGAATATAGTCCAATCTATAGTCCAGATCATAGTCCAGATCATAGTCCAGTCTATAGTCTAGTCTATAGTCCAGACTATAGCCCAGCCTATAGTACAGTCCAGTCTATAGTTTAGTCTATAATCCAGACTATAGTCCAGTCTGTAGTCCAGTCTATAGTCTAGTCTATAGTCCAGTCTATAGTCTAGTCTATAGTCCAGACAATAGTCCAGTCTATTGTCCAGTCCAGACTATAGTAGCAGTCTAATAACCCAGTTTGTAGTACAGTCTATAGTCCAGACTATAGTCCAGTCTATAGTCCAGACTATAGTCCAGTCCTATAGTCCAGACTATAGTCCCAGTCTATAGCCCAGACTACAGTCCTTAGTCTAGTCTATAGTCTAGTCTATAGTCTAGTCTATAGTCTAGTCTATAGTCTAGTCTATAGTCTAGTCTATAGTCTAGTCTATAGTCTAGTCTATAGTCTAGTCTATAGTCTAGTCTATAGTCTAGTCTATAGTCTAGTCTATAGTCTAGTCTATAGTCTAGTCTATAGTCTAGTCTATAGTCTAGTCTATAGTCTAGTCTATAGTCTAGTCTATAGTCTAGTCTATAGTCTAGTCTATAGTCTAGTCTATAGTCTAGTCTATAGTCTAGTCTATAGTCTAGTCTATAGTCTAGTCTATAGTCTAGTCTATAGTCTAGTCTATAGTCTAGTCTATAGTCTAGTCTATAGTCTAGTCTATAGTCTAGTCTATAGTCTAGTCTATAGTCTAGTCTATAGTCTAGTCTATAGTCTAGTCTATAGTCTAGTCTATAGTCTAGTCTATAGTCTAGTCTATAGTCTAGTCTATAGTCTAGTCTATAGTCTAGTCTATAGTCTAGTCTATAGTCTAGTCTATAGTCTAGTCTATAGTCCTGTCTATAGTCCAGTCTATAGTCCAGTCTATAGTCCAGTCGATAATCCAGTCTATAGTTCAGTTCATAGTCCAATCCATAGTTCAGACTATAGTCCAGTCTATAGTTCAGTTCATAGTCTATAGTCCAGACTTTATCGGATTCTGATCAATATTTTCCGTATAGAAAACTAGATCACTTTCTGATCAATGTTTTCTATAGAAAACTTGTTCACTATCTGGTCAGCATTTTCATAAATACAAGAGCTTTAAATACCTTAAATTTTGCTACTTTACTATCTACTGACAGGGCACCTTTAAGCTTTCTTTTAAAGGTCCGTGTCTATGTTGAAAGTATAAATGGCAATGCCTTTAGGTTGTTAACTTAGAGAGATTACTGTTATAAAATAAAATGCTTAATGTAATTCAACACACTGGAAATCATGTAAAAAAGCTTTTCTGTTAAAAATATTTTAATCTACAGCTTTCTTAACTTTTACAAGCAAGTAAAATAAATGGATTGTGTCTGTAATATATGGAAAAGCTTTACAATGTTTCTGCTTTTATATTTCTAAGCTTTATTTTGTGTGTAATTTCGAACTGAGTAAGTAGAAGCTTTTACCGAACAAAGTATGTTAAAAAACTTTTGGATATTTTTATATGCTTTACTTTTTTTAACTTCTTTATTTCTTTAAATACTTTTAATAGCTAATTGTTAAACTGTATTTAATTTATAATTTTTTGAAAATTTCATGTTAAAACTTATTTTTTTCCAAAATTGTTTACAATTTTATATCATTGTTATAAATTCCGGATTCATATAGGAAAAGCCAATGAAATCATTTTGATCCAAATTCATCATAAACAATTTATCGGTAGGAGTTAAGTCAGTTTTCTCCTTGGTGAAAGTTTGATCAAAATTACCAATATCCTTGCGATGTTTCTGAAAGAAATTATAAAAAAACATTAAATTCAAATTAAAGTTTTAAACATTTCAAATAAAAATGCTTACTATATTTGGCACAATGGGTGGATCAATCCAATCTTTAGCTTCAGCCATTTCCCAATCAACACCCTGGTAAAAGGGATGAGTTTGTATCTCGGTACGGGCAAATCTGCCCGCTCCTAAGCGGTTGTTGGGTTTCTTAGCCAAGAACTAGAATAACAGTTTAAATAAACATTGTTCTTTTAGACAATTGTATAATAACATGACTTACGCTAGTTATAATATCCATTGACTCTTGAGTAAAATGTTTGGGAAATACTGCCTTCTTTTCTTTGGCATTCTTGAAAATGGTATTATCATCATCGCCCTCAAAAGGTTGTTGACCAGCCATCATTTCATACAATAAGACACCATAAGACCACCAATCTGCTGGATGACCATAAGGTTCAAAGTTTAATATCTGTTGAATTTTATATATAAAATATACTTTATAAAAGTCTTTGGTTTAATTTAATCAAAGATATACCTCGGGAGCAATATAAGAACTAGTGCCACAAAAAGTATTAGTAGTATCATTTTCGGATACTTCATCTTTAGATAAACCAAAATCGGTCAACTTAACATGGCCCTCCAAATCCAATAAAATATTATCCAATTTCAAATCCCGGTAAATAATGCGACGTTCATGTAAAAAGAATAAAGCCAATGCCACCTCAACGGCATAAAATCTGGAAGACCGAAAAATTTAAAATCTAGGAAAATGGTGTTTATTTCCTAAACTTTAACCTACATGGCCACCGATTCTTTAAATCTGCCATATTTCTGCAATTGAAATAATAAATCTCCTCCCCTACAATACTCCATAACAAAAAATAAACGATCCATAGTCTGGAAGCAAGAATGTAGTGAAACCAAAAATGGTGATTTACCCGGTAGTGCTAAAACACTTTTCTCTATCATGGGCAATTCCATGTCATCACTTTGTATGATAACATCTTTCCTTAATACTTTCACAGCATATAGTTCATCAGTACCACGACGCTCAGCCAATAGTATCTTGCCATATGAACCTTTGCCCAAAACCTTAATGAAATTAAAATCGGCTGCCCTAATCATATCACGTTTGCTCATATTGTGAGGCATATTTTTGTTATCCATGCGACGTGTATTAGTGGGTTTTTCACGCTGTAAGTAAAAATAATTTCAAAGTTTTAAGTGAGAGAAGTAACTGATCATATAAAATATTTGATCATTTACTGATCATTATTTTCATAGAAAATATTTGATCAGTAACTGATCATTATTTTCATAGAAAATATTTGATCAGTTACTGATCATTTTATTTTCATAGAAAATATTTGATCAGTTACTGATCATTTTATTTTCATAGAAAATATTTGATCAGTTACTGATCATTTTATTTTCATAGAAAATATTTGATCAGTTACTGATCATTTTATTTTCATAGAAAATATTGATCAGTTACTGATCATTTTATTTTCATAGAAAATATTTGATCAGTTACTGATCATTTTATTTTCATAGAAAATATTTGATCAGTTACTGATCATTTATTTTCATAGAAAATATTTGATCAGTTACTGATCATTTTATTTTCATAGAAACTATTTGATCAGTTACTGATCATTTCATTTTCATAGAAAATATTTGATCAGTTACTGATCATTTTATTTTCATAGAAAATATTTGATCAGTTACTGATCATTTTATTTTCATAGAAAATATTTGATCAGTTACTGATCATTTTATTTTCATAGAAATATTTGATCAGTTACTGATCATTATTTTCATAGAAAATATTTGATCAGTTACTGATCATTATTTTCATAGAAAATATTTGATCAGTTACTGATCATTTATTTTCATAGAAAATATTTGATCAGTTACTGATCATTTTATTTTCATAGAAAATATTTGATCAGTTACTGATCATTTATTTTCATAGAAAATATTTGATCAGTTACTGATCATTATTTTCATAGAAAATATTTGATCAGTTAGTGATCATTATTTTCATAGAAAATATTGATCAGTTATGATCATTATTTTCATAGAAAATATTTGATCAGTTACTGATCATTATTTTCATAGAAAATATTTGATCAGTTACTGATCATTATTTTCATAGAAAATATTTGATCAGTTACTGATCATTATTTTCATAGAAAATGTTTGATCAGTTACTGATCATTATTTTCATAGAAAATATTTGATCAGTTACTGATCATTATTTTCATAGAAAATATTTGATCAGTTACTGATCATTTTATTTTCATAGAAAATATTTGATCAGTTACTGATCATTTTATTTTCATAGAAAATATTTGATCAGTTACTGATCATTTTATTTTCATAGAAAATATTTGATCAGTTACTGATCATTTTATTTTCATAGAAAATATTTGATCAGTTACTGATCATTATTTTCATAGAAAATATTTGATCAGTTACTGATCATTTTATTTTCATAGAAAATATTTGACCAGTTACTAATCACTTTATTTTCATAGAAAATATTTGATTAGTTACTGATCATTATTTTCATAGAATATATTTGATCAGTTACTGATCATTATTTTCATAGAAAATATTTGATCAGTTACTGATCATTATTTCCACAGTAAATATTTGATCAGTTATTGATCATTATTTTCATAGAAAATATTTGATCAAAGTCTCAGCAACTTTCCCTTTTTCTTACCCTAACTTCATCTCTTAAGCGTGCAATATCATTAACAGGATCAGTACAAGGTATATTGTAATGTTCACCCTCTACCTGCGACAAAAATTTATACCAACCATCAATGGGTTCCTGAAATATACAATAGATTATCAGTTTAAGTTTCTCTTTGTGTTACATATTTTGTTTTTGGCTTGAGACAAACCTTTTGCAACTCATCCATACTAAAGGAAAATGAACCCATAAAATCATTACGTGAGGTACGATCCCAATCCCAAACTTCTATAAGTAAACGTTTCTCACGATCGGGTGGTGTAAGATCACTGTAATATTTGTAAGTTAATAAGCTTCTAATAGAAAGGATATTATTAGACTTACAATGTAAAAGTTTCATTGAATACTGGATTTAAATTCTTTTGTATCGTTTTGGTCTTCTTTTTAGTCTTGCCACTGCGATCGGGATGTAATTGCACGGCTATATAGGGATCACTAAGGCCATTAGTATCCATAGGTATTAGATTAGCAGCCTCTTTGACTTAAGGATTAAATTGATGTAACTTTAGTTTCTTGAGATTTTTAGTTGTTTATACTCACTTTCCACCTTTAGAGAATTTCCCTTAAGTTCAACATATAACAGCAATTTACCTCTTATCTCACCAATATCCGAACCACAAAATGGTGGAATTTTATCCTTACAGCCATGATGTATGTTTAAATTACAGTCTAGTAGAGGTATATAGGATAATAAGGAATTGCAAAGAAATGTTTTAGTTTCTACTTACTATCACACTTAACTCCCTGATGAGCTACACCATGCAGTAGTAGACCACAGTCATCACAGAATGTGGGAGTCGAATAGGTGGTTGATACCCAGCTATGCTTTACTTTGGCACAATCAGCATCAATATCAGTCTCAGCGCCAGGACATTTAAACACCACAAAATTTACACATTTTTGATGAATATTAAAGCGACAATCTGAAAGTTTTAGAACTTAAATTTGTAATATGTGATGTTTTGGTAGAAACTCACCTTCACATTGAAAACCCTGCTTGCCAAAGCCCCTGTTGGAAATTTTTCTTTTTTTAATATTTTTTCGCTCTCTAAACAAATGTTTTCTTTATTTACCATATAAAGTCCTTGCAATGACCACAATATGTGGGTTGTTTGAAGAATCTTATTAGAAACTTATGACCCATAACCACTTGCATGCCTTTACGTTTCATGCCACCACGTCTTAAGCGGTTTTTCATGTAGTTGGTGAAAGCTCCTTCACCAGCAATTTCTACTAGATTTTTGGGTGCTGCAGTGGCTGCTGCAACTGCTGCTGGGGCTGCAGCAGAAGCTGCTGGTGCTGTGGCTGCCATATAGGTTTGTTCAGTCTTTTACAGCTTAAAGGTTATAATGTTTTCAGGATCTTCAGGACTTGTTTTCTCTACTTGAAAATTCTTCACTAGCTGTCTAGTCTTAACACTTTGAAGTGCTGTCGAAGACTGTTAAATTTTAAATGCGTTTAATTTAAAATGTCTGCTTGTTTTTCTGGAAACCTAATTATATTATTCCTCATAGTTTAGACAGATTTACGCTCACGCCTTTACAGAGTGATTGCTTTGTCTGGCAAACACAATTGAATAAATTAATTAGTTTAAACTTAAAACGTAATGTAATTCAAAAACCATATATGATTTTTCTACGAGGGTATAAAGACAAATTTATAGGAATAACAAACAAGAAATTGAAAACTTCTTCAAAAGCCAGTTAAACTAAAGGCAAGCCTCGTACAAAATAAACCAAAATGTTTAAGCAAATGGGCTTTAAAAAAAAACATATGTTTTCCTTTGTCAGCGTAATCTACAGGGTTTATTAAATAAAAACGAATACAAATCATGCAGGCAAAGAAAAGAGTCTATTGGGATACTAAACCAAACATAGAAAAACAATAAAATTTATCTAGCCACCATATATTTTTATTTGCAAAACCTTATAATACATTAAAATTAAATTTTAGCTTTTAAATACACAACTAAAGCTTTGGGTCCTTTAGCTAATTGCACTAAAGCCTTGCCATCTTGACCCACCTCTATGTGACCACCAGTGCAAATATTATTCTCCTTTACCCCGGTTAATATATCACAATACACTCCCTGAGGCAAACCAGTTTGTATGGCAGCCTGCAGTTCTTTCTGCTTCTCCATATTAAACACCACAAAACCCTTATGACCTCTTGAAAAAGCAATTTGATTTTCACCATTTTCCCACCAATTCTTTAAAGTTTCACCCAACACATAATTGCGGAACTTTACCATTTCCTTAACCTCCGGCCATCTATGTTCACATACCCAGCCGGAGTTCTCAACATCACAAAGCTGGTTTTTAAGGAATGTGGGAGGTTTTATATGTCCTTTATTGTCTAAAGGTGGTCCTTGATCGGTATTGGTGAAAGCATAAGAACTCATTATTCGAGACACCCGGCCATAAGGATGGGCCAACATGAATGTTACAGCCATTTTATAAAGTTCTGGTTCTTTAAAGGTTAAAATATCAGCACCACCAGCACCATGTCCTCTTTGGTTATCATGATTGTCTACAAATACTAAAGCATCGTTGGAGGGCAACATCTCCCATTCAGGACCCCAATTACGGAGGTATTTTAAAGAGTTTTTACCGCGAAAGATTTTGCCAATCTCGGTAGAGTACCTGAATTCAGTGACAGCACCCAAAGGAGAGTATTCGGTTCTGGTAGAAATAAAGATATAACAGACTATAGAGTAGACTATAGACTAGACTATAGAATAGACTATAGAGTAGACTATAGACTAGACTATAGAGTAGACTATAGACTAGACTATAGACTAGACTATAGACTAGACTATAGACTAGACTATAGACTAGACTATAGACTAGACTATAGACTAGACTATAGACTAGACTATAGACTAGACTATAGACTAATATACTAGACTATATACTAGACTATAGACTAGACTAGACTAGACTATAGACTAGACTATAGACTAGACTATAGACTAGACTATAGACTAGACTATATACTAGACTATAGACTAGATTATAGACTAGACTATAGACTAGACTATAGACTAGACTATAGACTAGACTATAGACTAGACTATAGACTAGACTATAGACTAGACTATAGACTAGACTATAGACTAGACTATAGACTAGACTATAGACTAGACTATAGACTAGACTATAGACTAGACTATAGACTAGACTATAGACTAGACTATAGACTAGACTATAGACTAGACTATAGACTAGACTATAGACTAGACTATAGACTAGACTATAGACTAGACTATAGACTAGACTATAGACTAGACTATAGACTAGACTATAGACTAGACTATAGACTAGACTATAGACTAGACTATAGACTAGACTATAGACTAGAAAGAGCAACTAAGTCCATAGTACAGTTGCCTGTTGTCAGAGCAACTTTTTCTATAGAAAATTTGTCTGTTGTCAGAGCAACTTTTTCTACAGAAAAGTTGTCTCTTGTCAGAGCAACCTTTTTGTACAGAAAAGTTGTCTGTTGTCAGAGCAACTTTTTCTACAGAAAAGTCGTCTGTTGTTAGAGTAACTTTTTCTATAGAATAGCTATCTGTTGTCAGAGCAACTTTTGTCTGTTGCCAGAGTAAGATTTTCTATATAAAACTTGCTGCTACCAGTTAGTTTCTAAAATACTCACTTCTTTATACTCTCACCCCCTAGATCAATGACCTCTTGATAAATATAAGGCCAGCTATTCTTCGTAAAACCAAACTTTTCATTCAAAGGTTTTAATCTGCCATAAATAATCTGTAAATCTGCTGGCCACATATGTTTAGCAGCATCGATACGAAAACCAGCCACTCCTAAATCCACCAATTTATTCATGTAATTGATAATCATGTCACGTACATGAGGTATAGTTTGATTTAAATCCAATAGAGTATTTAATTGACAATTTCTTACTTCGGAAGCATTTTGATAATTTTTTATATTACATGGAGTATGAAAATCATTGGAACCATAGGGTACCGCTGGATAAGTACGTTTATTGTAATTACAGCGTGAACCGGCTGTGCCAATAGAATCGCCCTCAGCATAAGCAGTCATATGATTCATTACTATGTCTACGTAAATGCGTACACCAGCTTTATGGCAACGTTCTATCATATTGCTTAAGTCAGCTTGATTACCCGAACGGGAAGTGAGTATATAAGAGAGTGGCTGATAACGTGCCCACCAGGGATTACCCTCTATCTCACGCACTTCATTAGGAGGAGAAATCTATAGAGACAGAGAGAGTGTTTATATAGATTCTTATCTTTACTGCTAAAACAAACTTACCTGCACACCCCCATACCCCTGAGGACCCAAAAAATCTTCACATTCTTTGGCTATATCACGCCAAGTCCACTCGAAAAGATGCACTATACTAGAGCGATTTCCTAGAAAATGTGGTTCTTTTTGACACTTTACCCAAAAAGTGCAATAAACAGTTATAAATACGAAAACTATTTGAAATATTTTAAACATCTTAGAGCTAGATGTTTGTGTATTCAAGCCTCAAGTGCTAACAAGCGACTAATTAATAATTTAAAAAAATTTTGATTTAATTAAAACTGAAATATAAACAACTGATAAGAATTTTTATTTAAGTTAATAAAACAACAACAAATTTAAAAAAATAAAGAAAATCTTTAAAGCGTTCACACTGGTTGTCTAAAAGTGATTAAAAATCATGTTTTTCGCAATCCAATTTTGAATCAATATAAATAGCCAAAGCCTGATGTCCTTCAGGTAAAACAATCTCTGCCAAACCCTGCTCATTGACATGCACCATCAGACCAGTACAACGGTTATCTTGTTTAGAACCCGACAAAATATCGCAATAAGTGCCATGAGGCAAACCAGTCTGTAGTAAAGCTTTAAGCTCTATATCCTCTTCCAAATTAAAAGCCACAAATCCCAAATTGCCACGTGAGAAAGCAATTTGATTTTCTCCATTCTCCCACCAGTTCTCCAAGGGCTCTTGACCTACCACATTACGGAATTTAACCATTTGATGTACTTCCGGCCAACGATGTTCACACACCCAACCCACATTATCAGTATCACATAATTGATTTTCCAAATATTCAGGAGCTCTTATGTTGCCCTCCTCGGTTATAGGTGGTCCCTGATCGGTATCGGTGAAAGCATAAGAACTCATTACCCGTGTAACTTTGCCATAAGGATGAGCCAACATAAAGGTCAAAGCTAATTTATAAAGTTCTGGTTCCTTGTAGGTTAAAATATCAGCTCCGCCAGCCCCATGTCCTCTTTGGTTATCATGATTGTCGACAAATACTATGGCATCTTCAGAAGGTAACATGCTCCATTCAGGACCCCAGTTTCTTAAATATTTTAAAGAATTTTTATTGCGGAAAAGGCGACCAATTTCATTGGAGAATTTGAATTCGGTAACAGCGCCCAGGTGATTATATTCGGTTCTGGAAATATGAAATAGGACCATTATTATATATATAAAGTTGCTCTGACAACAGACTACTTTTCTCCTACAACAGATAATTTTTCTTTAGAAAAAGTTTCTTATGTTCCTATTGTCCCAACAGATTACTTTTGTATATATATAGTTGAGAAACTTTCCGACTTTTACTTACTTTTTGACGGCCTCTCCACCCAAATCAATAACCTCTTGATAGATATAAGGTCTTGAATTGGCTGCAAAGCCAAAATCTTCATTTAAATCATTCAAATCAGCATAAATAGCTTCCAAATCCTCAGGCCACATATGTTTAGCAGCATCCATACGAAAACCAGCCACGCCCATATCCACCAATTTATTCAAATAATTCACAATCATTTCCCTTACATGTGGTACACTTTGATCTAAATCAATTAAAGTGACCAATTGACAATTTCTAACTTGTTCAGCATTTTGATAATCTTGTATATCACAGGGAGCATGAAAGTCTTCTTTGCCATAAGGCACAGCAGGATAACTGCTTTCACCGTAATTGGCCGAAGAACCGGCAGTACCATAAGTTTCACCTTCTTTATAGCCGGTCATATGGTTAACAACAATATCCACGTAAATGCGAACACCCACATCATTACAGCGTTTAATCATATCAGCTAAATCATTATCATCACCTGATCTGGAGATGAGTATATAGGATACTGGTTGATAGCGAGCCCACCAAGGACCTCCCTCTATATCGCTGACCTCATTGGGGGGAGAAATCTAGAGGAAAAATAATATCCTAATTAAACAAAAAATTTCAGCTTTAGGTAGTCTCCACAAACCTGCACTCCTCCATAGCCTTGAGGACCTAAGAAATCCTCACACTCCTTGGCTATATCCGACCAGGTCCATTCAAACAAATGCACTATAGTTGTACGATTATCCACAAAATGTGGTTCCTTTTGAGCTTTCAGTAATCCGAAACCGGCCACCAAAACTAAAATATATTTCAAAACCTGTCTCATGTTATAAAGTTTATAATAAACTATTAGCTTCTCCGCTAGAGTTAAGCATTTTATATGAAAAATTTTGTTGTTTTTAAGATAAAAATCGATATTGCGGTAGTAAATGTTAAAACAATTGTTTAGCTTTCTAATTGTTGTAATATAGAGCTTTTTGATTATTAAATTCAATTAATTTATTATTAGTTCTAGTTGTAGTCTTTGTCAATATTTTGTAGTTTTTCAACAATTGAAAAACAAACTTTTAATTGTTTTTGATCAATTGTTAGAGTTGTTGTTGAGTTTTGTTTTTTATTTGCAAACTATTTATAAACAAATTAATATTTTATTTTATTTTTCTGTACAAAATGAAACAATAAATAAACAAAATAGTACTTTATTTTATTATAATTTTTTTTTGCCAATAATTTTCCATGACAAACTGTGGAAGAAGCAATAGTAAATATAGTAAATAGATTACATTATAGTCTAGTATATAGTCTGGTCTATAGTGTAGTTTATAGTCTGGTCTTTAATCTAGTCTATAGTCTAGTCTATAGTCTGGTCTATAGTCTAGTCTATAGTCTGGTCTATAGTCTAGTCTATAGTCTAGTCTATAGACTAGTCTATAGTCTAGTCTATAGTCTAGTCTATAGTCTAGTCTATAGTCTATAGTCTAGTCTATAGTCTAGTCTATAGTCTAGTCTATAGTCTATAGTCTAGTCTATAGTCTAGTCTATAGTCTAGTCTATAGTCTAGTCTATAGTCTAGTCTATAGTCTAGTCTAGTCTATAGTCTAGTCTATAGTCTAGTCTATAGTCTAGTCTATAGTCTAGTCTATAGTCTAGTCTATAGTCTAGTCTATAGTCTAGTCTATAGTCTAGTCTATAGTCTAGTCTATAGTCTAGTCTATAGTCTAGTCTATAGTCTAGTCTATAGTCTAGTCTATAGTCTAGTCTATAGTCTAGTCTATAGTCTAGTCTATAGTCTAGTCTATAGTCTAGTCTATAGTCTAGTCTATAGTCTAGTCCTATAGTCTAGTCTATAGTCTAGTCTATAGTCTAGTCTATAGTCTAGTCTATAGTCTAGTCTATAGTCTAGTCTATAGTCTAGTCTATAGTCTAGTCTATAGTCTAGTCTATAGTCTAGTCTATAGTCTAGTCTATAGTCTAGTCTATAGTCTAGTCTATAGTCGAGTCTATAGTCTAGTCTATAGTCTAGTCTATAGTCTAGTCTATAGTCTAGTCTATAGTCTAGTCTATAGTCTAGTCTAATAGTCTAGTCTATAGTCTAGTCTATAGTCTAGTCTATAGTCTAGTCTATAGTCTAGTCTATAGTCTAGTCTATAGTCTAGTCTATAGTCTAGTCTATAGTCTAGTCTATAGTCTAGTCTATAGTCTAGTCCTATAGTCTAGTCTATAGTCTAGTCTATAGTCTAGTCTATAGTCTAGTCTATAGTCTAGTCTATAGTCTAGTCTATAGTCTAGTCTATAGTCTAGTCTATAGTCTAGTCTAGTCTATTAGTCTAGTCTATAGTCTAGTCTATAGTCTAGTCTATAGTCTAGTCTATAGTCCTGTCTATAGTCCAGTCTATAGTCCAGTCTATAGTCCAGTCGATAATCCAGTCTATAGTTCAGTTCATAGTCCAATCCATAGTTCAGACTATAGTCCAGTCTATAGTTCAGTTCATAGTCTATAGTCCAGACTTTATCGGATTCTGATCAATATTTTCCGTATAGAAAACTAGATCACTTTCTGATCAATGTTTTCTATAGAAAACTTGTTCACTATCTGGTCAGCATTTTCATAAATACAAGAGCTTTAAATACCTTAAATTTTGCTACTTTACTATCTACTGACAGGGCACCTTTAAGCTTTCTTTTAAAGGTCCGTGTCTATGTTGAAAGTATAAATGGCAATGCCTTTAGGTTGTTAACTTAGAGAGATTACTGTTATAAAATAAAATGCTTAATGTAATTCAACACACTGGAAATCATGTAAAAAAGCTTTTCTGTTAAAAATATTTTAATCTACAGCTTTCTTAACTTTTACAAGCAAGTAAAATAAATGGATTGTGTCTGTAATATATGGAAAAGCTTTACAATGTTTCTGCTTTTATATTTCTAAGCTTTATTTTGTGTGTAATTTCGAACTGAGTAAGTAGAAGCTTTTACCGAACAAAGTATGTTAAAAAACTTTTGGATATTTTTATATGCTTTACTTTTTTTAACTTCTTTATTTCTTTAAATACTTTTAATAGCTAATTGTTAAACTGTATTTAATTTATAATTTTTTGAAAATTTCATGTTAAAACTTATTTTTTTCCAAAATTGTTTACAATTTTATATCATTGTTATAAATTCCGGATTCATATAGGAAAAGCCAATGAAATCATTTTGATCCAAATTCATCATAAACAATTTATCGGTAGGAGTTAAGTCAGTTTTCTCCTTGGTGAAAGTTTGATCAAAATTACCAATATCCTTGCGATGTTTCTGAAAGAAATTATAAAAAAACATTAAATTCAAATTAAAGTTTTAAACATTTCAAATAAAAATGCTTACTATATTTGGCACAATGGGTGGATCAATCCAATCTTTAGCTTCAGCCATTTCCCAATCAACACCCTGGTAAAAGGGATGAGTTTGTATCTCGGTACGGGCAAATCTGCCCGCTCCTAAGCGGTTGTTGGGTTTCTTAGCCAAGAACTAGAATAACAGTTTAAATAAACATTGTTCTTTTAGACAATTGTATAATAACATGACTTACGCTAGTTATAATATCCATTGACTCTTGAGTAAAATGTTTGGGAAATACTGCCTTCTTTTCTTTGGCATTCTTGAAAATGGTATTATCATCATCGCCCTCAAAAGGCTGTTGACCAGCCATCATTTCATATAATAAAACGCCATATGCCCACCAGTCAACAGTGTGGTTATAGGGTTCACACAAGATAATCTTTAAGTTGTTAAAAGAAATTTGCAATAAAAACTTCTTAATCATTTTTAAACTTACCTCTGGAGCCATATAAGAACTAGTGCCACAAAATGTCTTTGTAGTATCATTTTCAGCCATATTATCCTTGGATAAACCAAAATCGGTTAACTTGACATGACCCTCCATATCCAGCAAAATATTATCCAATTTCAAATCACGATAAATAATACGACGTTCATGTAAAAAGAATAAAGCCAAAGCCACCTCAACGGCATAAAATCTGGAAAAACAAACCATTTTAATTCCAATAAAATATAATCTATGTTGAAATCCTAAACCTACATGGCCACCGATTCTTTAAATCTACCATATTGTTGCATATGATATAGTAAATCTCCACCCTTGCAATACTCCATAACAAAGAATAAACGATCCTGAAAACACACAAACCTTAAAACTAAATCTAAACTTTATATAGCACCACTCGCTTACCATAGTCTGAAAGCATGAGTGTAGTGAAACCAAAAATGGTGATTTGCCGGGTAAAGCCAAAATACTCTTCTCAATCATGGGCAATTCCATATCATCGGACTGTATGATGACATCTTTTCTTAAAACTTTAACGGCATACAGTTCATCAGTACCACGGCGCTCAGCCAAGAGTATTTTGCCATATGAACCTTTGCCTAAGACCTTAATGAAATTAAAATCGGCTGCCCTAATCATATCACGTTTGCTCATATTATGAGGCATATCCTTGTTGTCCATGCGACGTGTATTGGCGGGTTTTTCGCGCTATAAGTAAAAACGATTTGAAAGTTCAGTTGACAGATCCATAATTGATAAATATTTTCATAGAAAATATTTGCTTAGTAAATGATCAACACTTTTCAAAGAAAATATTTGGTGAGTAACTGATCAACACTTTTCATAGAAAATATTTTATCAGTTACTAGTTAGTTCAGTACTAGTTCAGTTCTAATTCAGTTCTAGTTCAGTTCTCGTTCAGTTCTCGTTCAGTTCTCGTTCAGTTCTAGTTCAGTTCTAGTTCAGTTCTAGTTCAGTTCAAGTTCAGTTCTAGTTCAGTTCTAGTTCAGTTCTAGTTCAGTTCTAGTTCAGTTCTAGTTCAGTTCTAGTTCAGTTCTAGTTCAGTTCTAGTTCAGTTCTAGTTCAGTTCTAGTTCAGTTCTAGTTCAGTTCTAGTTCAGTTCTAGTTCAGTTCTAGTTCAGTTCTAGTTCAGTTCTAGTTCAGTTCTAGTTCAGTTCTAGTTCAGTTCTAGTTCAGTTCTAGTTCAGTTCTAGTTCAAGTTCTAGTTCAGTTCTAGTTCAGTTCTAGTCAGTTCTAGTTCAGTTCTAGTTCAGTTCTAGTTCAGTTCTAGTTCAGTTCTAGTTCAGTTCTAGTTCAGTTCTAGTTCAGTTCTAGTTCAGTTCTAGTTCAGTTCTCGTTCAGTTCTAGTTCAGTTCTAGTTCTAGTTCAGTTCTAGTTCTAGTTCAGTTCTAGTTCAGTTCTAGTTCAGTTCTAGTTCAGTTCTAGTTCAGTTCTAGTTCAGTTCTGTTCAGTTCTAGTTCAGTTCTAGTTCAGTTCTAGTTCAGTTCTAGTCAGTTCTAGTTCAGTTCTAGTTCAGTTCTAGTTCAGTTCTAGTTCAGTTCTAGTTCAGTTCTAGTTCAGTTCTAGTTCAGTTCTAGTTCAGTTCTAGTTCAGTTCTAGTTCAGTTCTAGTTCAGTTCTAGTTCAGTTCTAGTTCAGTTCTAGTTCAGTTCTAGTTCAGTTCTAGTTCAGTTCTAGTTCAGTTCTAGTTCAGTTCTAGTTCAAGTTCTAGTTCAGTTCTAGTTCAGTTCTAGTTCAGTTCTAGTTCAGTTCTAGTTCAGTTCTAGTTCAGTTCTAGTTCAGTTCTAGTTCAGTTCTAGTTCAGTTCTAGTTCAGTTCTAGTTCAGTTCTAGTTCAGTTCTAGTTCAGTTCTAGTTCAGTTCTAGTTCAGTTCTAGTTCAGTTCTAGTTCAGTTCTAGTTCAGTTCTAGTTCAGTTCTAGTTCAGTTCTAGTTCAGTTCTAGTTCAGTTCTAGTTCAGTTCTAGTTCAGTTCTAGTTCAGTTCTAGTTCAGTTCTAGTTCAGTTCTAGTTCAGTTCTAGTTCAGTTCTAGTTCAGTTCTAGTTCAGTTCTAGTTCAGTTCTAGTTCAGTTCTAGTTCAGTTCTAGTTCAGTTCTAGTTCAGTTCTAGTTCAGTTCTAGTTCAGTTCTAGTTCAGTTCTAGTTCAGTTCTAGTTCAGTTCTAGTTCAGTTCAAGTTCTAGTTCAGTTCTAGTTCAGTTCTAGTTCAGTTTTAGTTCAGTTCTAGTTTAGTTCTACTTCAGTATAAGTTTATCAATATCTTTATACTTTATCATGGAAAAGATGATCAGTATCTGATAACATTTTCATAGAAAAATGGATCAATGTTGACCAATGTCTGATCATCTTTGTCGTATTAAATTTGTTCATAAGCTCAACCTTCTTGTCATCGAAAAGTTGATCAAATTCTCAGCTATTTTTTTCATAAAAATATTTTTTTCATTAAAAAACCCTTTTACTTACCCTAACTTCATCCCTCAAACGTGCAATATCATTGACTGGATCACTGCAAGGTATATTGTAATGTTCGCCCTCAACCTGAGACAAAAATTTATACCAACCATCAATGGGTTCCTGGAATGAAATATCAAATAAATAGAAAGAAATAAATAGAATCAAGCTTTTTTAAACTACCTTTTGAATCTCATCCAAACTAAAGGAAAATGAACCCATAAAATCATTACGTGATGTACGATCCCAATCCCAAACTTCTACCAGTAAACGTTTCTCACGATCCGGTGGTGTTATATCACTGTAATCATTTAAAAAAAAATTAAGTTTCTTTTAAGAAGTTGGTCTTACTATTTACACTTACAATGTAAAAGTTTCGTTGAATACTGGATTTAAATTCTTTTGAATAGTTTTGGTCTTCTTTTTAGTCTTGCCACTGCGATCGGGATGTAATTGCACTGCTATATAAGGATCACTAAGGCCATTAGTATCCATGGGTATTAGATTAGCAGCCTCCTTGACTAAATTGAAAGAGTTGAAATGTTTTTGTAAATAAATTTTGAATGAATGGGAAATACTTACTTTCCACTTTCAAACTATTGCCTTTAAGTTCTACATATAGCAATAATTTTCCTCTGATTTCACTAATATCCGAACCACAAAGTGGTGGCACCTTATCCTTACAGCCATGATGGACATTAAGATTACAGTCTTGAGGAAAGTTAAATAATCATATAGAGCTTAATACTTTAGAATGCTTGAGATAACTACTTACTGTCACATTTGACTCCTTGATGAGCGACACCATGCAGTAGAAGACCACAATCATCACAAAATGTAGGAGCCGAATAGGTGGTAGAAATCCAAGAATGCTTTACCTTAGCACAATCACCATCAATGTCTGTCTCAGTTCCAGGACATTTAAACACCACAAAATTCACACATTTTTGATGAATATTAAAACGACAGTCTAAGAATTTCAGAAACCAATTTTTAATATTTTATGAATTGTTAAAAATTTTTCACTAAACTATACCTTCACATTGGAAACCCTGTTTACCAAAACCCCTGTTATTATTGTGTTACGCAGAAAATTTAATTGAATTAGTGTTTTGTTACACAAATTTTGCATATCCTGCTTACCAAATAAAATCCTTACAATGGCCACAATATGTGGGCTGTTTGAAAAATCTCACCACAAATTTATGGCCATTAACAATTTGCATGCCTTTACGTTTCATGCCACCACGTCTTAAACGATTTTTCATATAATTAGTGATATTGGCCTCTCCTGCAATTTCCACTAGATTTTTTGGTACCCCAGCTGCTCCTGCCGCTGCTGCGGCTGGTGCTCCAGCTGCCGGTGCTGCTGCTGCCATTTTTATTTTAATCCAATAATTCTAGTTTAAAATCCTTTTTCCTGTTTTTTTTTTCTATTTGAAACTATTTCTTAAGCTTTCTAGTCTGCTTTCTTCGTTGGTCAAATAATGACTGTGGTTGCTGTTTATTTTACATTTAAAATTTCTACTTTTCTGGAAACCTTAAAACTGCAGTTTTCTAAACAATTGTTTTTGTAAAATTTAGCCTTAAATAAGTTTAAGGTGTTTCTTGTCCATTCATATGGTCTGTTTGTCTATATATAGAGGTTAAATTAATTGGCTTACCTGGGGTCAACGTTTACAGTTTGGGTAAATTAAATGAAAGTACAAGTGTTTTATTTTCAACAGGGTCTAAATAAAAAATTATAATGCAAGGTTCACGGTTTCAAACAATTTTCAAATCACTGAACCATTTTTCTTCTACATATTAGTCCCCTCATATGATTGCAGCACAAAATTGTATAAATTCAAACTAGACATTTTTTCTTACAAGCATTTAAGTTTTTTTACATGTAAATCCACGTAATCTAGCTGTTAGGGCAAATACACTATCATGACTCACGGTAAAAAATTATAGTTAGAGCAATTTGTTTCTAAAATTTGAGTCTT
Source organism: Lucilia sericata (assembly GCF_015586225.1). Taxonomy (NCBI): domain Eukaryota; kingdom Metazoa; phylum Arthropoda; class Insecta; order Diptera; family Calliphoridae; genus Lucilia; species Lucilia sericata. Next base: position 85,677 of record NW_023994491.1, read on the forward strand.
CAAATGTCCCATAACTAGAACTGAACAGGAACTGAACTAGAACTGAACTAGAACTGTACTAGAACTGAACTAGAACTGAACTAGAACTAAACTAGAACTGAACTAGAACTGAACTAGAACTGAACTAGACTGAACTAGAACTGAACTAGAACTGAACTAGAACTGAACTAGAACTGAACTAGAACTGAACTAGAACTGAACTAGAACTGAACTAGAACTGAACTAGAACTGAACTAGAACTGAACTAGAACTGAACTAGAACTGAACTAGAACTGAACTAGAACTGAACTAGAACTGACTAGAACTGAACTAGAACTGAACTAGAACTGAACTAGAACTGAACTAGAACTGAACTAGAACTGAACTAGAACTGAACTAGAACTGAACTAGAACTGAACTAGAACTGAACTAGAACTGAACTAGAACTGAACTAGAACTGAACTAGAACTGAACTAGAACTGAACTAGAACTGAACTAGAACTGAACTAGAACTGAACTAGAACGACTAGAACTGAACTAGAACTGAACTAGAACTGAACTAGAACTGAACTAGAACTTACACTGAACTAGAACTGAACTAGAACTGAACTAGAACTGAACTAGAAACCTGGAAACTAGAACTGAACGAGAACTGAACTAGAACTGAACTAGAACTGAACTAGAACTGAAACTAGAACTGAACTAGAACTGAACTAGAACTGTAACTAGAAATGAAACTAGAACTGAACTAGAACTGAACTAGACAGAACGGAACTAGATACTAGACAACTAGAACTTGAACTAGAACTGAACTAGAACGGAACTAGAAACTGAAACTAGAACTGAACTACGAACTGAACTAGAAACTGAACTAGAACTGAACTAGAACGAACTAGAACTGAACTAGAACTGAACTAGAACTGAAACTAGAACTGAACTAGAACTGAACTAGAACTGAACTAGAACTGAACTAGAACTGAACTAGAACTGAACTAGAAACTGAACTAGAACTTAGAACAGAACTGAACTAGAACTGAACTAGAACTGAACTAGAACTAGAACTAGAACTGAACTAGAACTGAACTAGAACTGAACTAGAACTGAACTAGAACTGAACTAGAACTGAACTAGAACTGAACTAGAACTGAACTAGAACTGAAAACTAGAACTGAACTAGAACTGAACTAGAACTGAACTAGAACTGAACTAGAACAGAACAGAACTAGAACTAGAACTGAACTAGAACTGAACGAACGAACTAGAACTGAACTAGAACTGAACTAGAACTGAACTAGAACTGAACTAGAACTGAACTAGAACTGAACTAGAACTGAACTAGAAACTGAACTAGAACTGAACTAGAACTGAACTAGAACTGAACTAGAACTGAACTAGAACTGAACTAGAACTGAACTAGAACTGAACTAGAACTGAACTAGAACTGAACTAGAACTGAACTAGAACTGAACTAGAACTGAACTAGAACTGAACTAGAACTGAACTAGAACTGAACTAGAACTGAACTAGAACTGAACTAGAACTGAACTAGAACTGAACTAGAACTGAACTAGAACTGAACTAGAACTGAACTAGAACTGAACTAGAACTGAACTAGAACTGAACTAGAACTGAACTAGAACTGAACTAGAACTGAACTAGAACTGAACTAGAACTGAACTAGAACTGAACTAGAACTGAACTAGAACTGAACGATAAACTAGACAGAACTAGAACTAGAACTGAACTAGAACAGAACTAGAACTGAACTAGAACTGAACTAGAACTGAACTAGAACTGAACTAGAACTGAACTAGAACTGAACTAGAACTGAAATAGAACTGAACTAGAACTGAAATAGAACTGAACTAGAACTGAACTAGAACTGAACTAGAACAGAACTAGAACTGAACTAGAACTGAACTAGAACTGACTAGAACTGAACTAGAACTGAACTAGAACTGAACTAGAACTGAACTAGAACTGAACTAGAACTGAACTAGAACTGAACTAGAACTGACTAGAACTGACTAGAACTGAACTAGAACTGAACTAGAACTGAACTAGAACTGTACTAGAAATGAACTAGAACTGAACTAGAACTGAACTAGAACTGAACTAGAACTGAACTAGAACTAAACTAGAACTGAACTAGAACTGAACTAGAACTGAACTAGAACAGAACTAGAACTGAACTAGAACTGAACTAGAACTGAACTAGAACTGAACTAGAACTGAACTAGAACTGAAATAGAACTGAACTAGAACTGAACTAGAACTGAACTAGAACTGAACTAGAACTGAACTAGAACTGAACTAGAACTGAACTAGAACTGAACTAGAACTGAACTAGAACTGAACTAGAACTGAACTAGAACTGAACTAGAACTGAACTAGAACAGAACAGAACTAGAACTAGAACTAGAACTGAACTAGAACTGAACTAGAACAGAACTAGAACTGAACTAGAACTGAACTAGAACTGAACTAGAACTGAACTAGAACTGAACTAGAACTGAACTAGAACTGAAATAGAACTGAACTAGAACTGAACTAGAACTGAACTAGAACTGAACTAGAACTGAACTAGAACTGAACTAGAACTGAACTAGAACTGAACTAGAACTGAACTAGAACTGAACTAGAACTGAACTAGAACTGAACTAGAACTGAACTAGAACTGAACTAGAACTGAACTAGAACTGAACTAGAACTGAACTAGAACTGAACTAGAACTGAACTAGAACTGAACTAGAACTGAACTAGAACTGAACTAGAACTGAACTAGAACTGAACTAGAACTGAACTAGAACTGAACTAGAACTGAACTAGAACTGAACTAGAACTGAACTAGAACTGAACTAGAACTGAACTAGAACTGAAATAGAACTGAACTAGAACTGAACTAGAACTGAACTAGAACTGAACTAGAACTGAACTAGAACTGAAATAGAACTGAACTAGAACTGAACTAGAACTGAACTAGAACTGAACTAGAACTGAACTAGAACTGAACTAGAACTGAACTAGAACTGAACTAGAACTGAACTAGAACTGAACTAGAACTGAACTAGAACTGAACTAGAACTGAACTAGAACTGAACTAGAACTGAACTAGAACTGAACTAGAACTGAACTAGAACTGAACTAGAACTGAACTAGAACTGAACTAGAACTGAATTAGAACTGAACTAGAACTGAACTAGAACTGAACTAGAACTGAATTAGAACTGAACTAGAACTGAACTAGAACTGATTTAGAACTGAACTGGAACTGAATTAGAAAAGTCGATCAGACTCTGAACAACTTTCGACAATAAATACTGATCAGATTCTGGTCATCTTTTTCCTAGAAAATCTAATTCGAATCTTTGTTTAGAAGGTGTTGTCAGTTTTATGTTCAATTAATTATCAATCAGGTTTTATCGTGAGTAGCTTTCAAATAAGATCCAATTCTCTTTCTTAGTAAACAAAGTATAGTTAGCATTATTTATAATAACTTTTATATTCAGTTTAGATATATATTCAATTCTGATAATCAAACTTATTATACTTGAATTAACTTTATATCATTGTTATAAATTCCGGATTCATATAGGAAAAACCAATAAAATCATTTTGATCCAAATTCATCATGAATAATTTATCGGTAGGAGTTAAATCGGTTTTCTCTTGAGTGAAAGTTTGATCGAAATGTGAAATATCTTTGCGATGTTTCTATGAAACACAAAAAATTTTATAATGCAGATTTAAATAATGCTACTAAACTCTACTCACTATATGGGGCACAATGGGAGGATCTAACCAATCCTTATTCTCAGCCGCCTCCCAGTCAACACCCTTAAAAAAGGGATGAGATTGTATCTCCGAACGAGCAAAGCGGCCAGCTCCCAAGCGGTTGTTAGGTTTTTTGGCCAAGAACTGTTTTTAGTATTAATTTTTTGAAAATTATAAAATTACTTTAATTATACTCACGCTAGTTATGACATCCATTGACTCTTGAGTAAAATGTTTCGGAAATACGGCCTTCTTTTCTTTGGCATTCTTGAAAATGGTATTATCATCATCGCCCTCAAAAGGTTGTTGACCAGCCATCATTTCATACAATAAGACACCATAAGACCACCAATCTGCTGGATGACCATAAGGTTCAAAGTTTAATATCTGTTGAATTTTATATATAAAATATACTTTATAAAAGTCTTTGGTTTAATTTAATCAAAGATATACCTCGGGAGCAATATAAGAACTAGTGCCACAAAAAGTATTAGTAGTATCATTTTCGGATACTTCATCTTTAGATAAACCAAAATCGGTCAACTTAACATGGCCCTCCAAATCCAATAAAATATTATCCAATTTCAAATCCCGGTAAATAATGCGACGTTCATGTAAAAAGAATAAAGCCAATGCCACCTCAACGGCATAAAATCTGGAAGACCGAAAAATTTAAAATCTAGGAAAATGGTGTTTATTTCCTAAACTTTAACCTACATGGCCACCGATTCTTTAAATCTGCCATATTTCTGCAATTGAAATAATAAATCTCCTCCCCTACAATACTCCATAACAAAAAATAAACGATCCATAGTCTGGAAGCAAGAATGTAGTGAAACCAAAAATGGTGATTTACCCGGTAGTGCCAAAACACTTTTCTCTATCATGGGCAATTCCATGTCATCACTTTGTATGATAACATCTTTCCTTAATACTTTCACAGCATATAGTTCATCAGTACCACGACGCTCAGCCAATAGTATCTTGCCATATGAACCTTTGCCCAAAACCTTAATGAAATTAAAATCGGCTGCCCTAATCATATCACGTTTGCTCATATTGTGAGGCATATTTTTGTTATCCATGCGACGTGTATTAGTGGGTTTTTCACGCTGTAAGTAAAAATAATTTCAAAGTTTTAAGTGAGAGAAGTAACTGATCATATAAATATTTGATCATTTACTGATCATTATTTTCATAGAAAATATTTGATCAGTAACTGATCATTATTTTCATAGAAAATATTTGATCAGTTACTGATCATTTTATTTTCATAGAAAATATTTGATCAGTTACTGATCATTTTATTTTCATAGAAAATATTTGATCAGTTACTGATCATTTTATTTTCATAGAAAATATTTGATCAGTTACTGATCATTTTATTTTCATAGAAAATATTTGATCAGTTACTGATCATTTTATTTTCATAGAAAATATTTGATCAGTTACTGATCATTTATTTTCATAGAAAATATTTGATCAGTACTGATCATTTTATTTTCATAGAAAATATTTGATCAGTTACTGATCATTTTATTTTCATAGAAAATATTTGATCAGTTACTGATCATTTTATTTTCATAGAAAATATTTGATCAGTTACTGATCATTTTATTTTCATAGAAAATATTTGATCAGTTACTGATCATTTTATTTTCATAGAAAATATTTGATCAGTTACTGATCATTTTATTTTCATAGAAAATATTTGATCAGTTACTGATCATTTTATTTTCATAGAAAATATTTGATCAGTTACTGATCATTATTTTCATAGAAAATATTTGATCAGTTACTGATCATTATTTTCATAGAAAATATTTGATCAGTTACTGATCATTTTATTTTCATAGAAAATATTTGATCAGTTACTGATCATTTTATTTTCATAGAAAATATTTGATCAGTTACTGATCATTTTATTTTCATAGAAAATATTTGATCAGTTACTGATCATTATTTTCATAGAAAATATTTGATCAGTTAGTGATCATTATTTTCATAGAAAATATTTGATCAGTTACTGATCATTATTTTCATAGAAAATATTTGATCAGTTACTGATCATTATTTTCATAGAAAATATTTGATCAGTTACTGATCATTATTTTCATAGAAAATGTTTGATCAGTTACTGATCATTATTTTCATAGAAAATATTTGATCAGTTACTGATCATTATTTTCATAGAAAATATTTGATCAGTTACTGATCATTTTATTTTCATAGAAAATATTTGATCAGTTACTGATCATTTTATTTTCATAGAAAATATTTGATCAGTTACTGATCATTTTATTTTCATAGAAAATATTTGATCAGTTACTGATCATTTTATTTTCATAGAAAATATTTGATCAGTTACTGATCATTATTTTCATAGAAAATATTTGATCAGTTACTGATCATTTTATTTTCATAGAAAATATTTGACCAGTTACTAATCACTTTATTTTCATAGAAAATATTTGATTAGTTACTGATCATTATTTTCATAGAATATATTTGATCAGTTACTGATCATTATTTTCATAGAAAATATTTGATCAGTTACTGATCATTATTTCCACAGTAAATATTTGATCAGTTATTGATCATTATTTTCATAGAAAATATTTGATCAAAGTCTCAGCAACTTTCCCTTTTTCTTACCCTAACTTCATCTCTTAAGCGTGCAATATCATTAACAGGATCAGTACAAGGTATATTGTAATGTTCACCCTCTACCTGCGACAAAAATTTATACCAACCATCAATGGGTTCCTGAAATATACAATAGATTATCAGTTTAAGTTTCTCTTTGTGTTACATATTTTGTTTTTGGCTTGAGACAAACCTTTTGCAACTCATCCATACTAAAGGAAAATGAACCCATAAAATCATTACGTGAGGTACGATCCCAATCCCAAACTTCTATAAGTAAACGTTTCTCACGATCGGGTGGTGTAAGATCACTGTAATATTTGTAAGTTAATAAGCTTCTAATAGAAAGGATATTATTAGACTTACAATGTAAAAGTTTCATTGAATACTGGATTTAAATTCTTTTGTATCGTTTTGGTCTTCTTTTTAGTCTTGCCACTGCGATCGGGATGTAATTGCACGGCTATATAGGGATCACTAAGGCCATTAGTATCCATAGGTATTAGATTAGCAGCCTCTTTGACTTAAGGATTAAATTGATGTAACTTTAGTTTCTTGAGATTTTTAGTTGTTTATACTCACTTTCCACCTTTAGAGAATTTCCCTTAAGTTCAACATATAACAGCAATTTACCTCTTATCTCACCAATATCCGAACCACAAAATGGTGGAATTTTATCCTTACAGCCATGATGTATGTTTAAATTACAGTCTAGTAGAGGTATATAGGATAATAAGGAATTGCAAAGAAATGTTTTAGTTTCTACTTACTATCACACTTAACTCCCTGATGAGCTACACCATGCAGTAGTAGACCACAGTCATCACAGAATGTGGGAGTCGAATAGGTGGTTGATACCCAGCTATGCTTTACTTTGGCACAATCAGCATCAATATCAGTCTCAGCGCCAGGACATTTAAACACCACAAAATTTACACATTTTTGATGAATATTAAAGCGACAATCTGAAAGTTTTAGAACTTAAATTTGTAATATGTGATGTTTTGGTAGAAACTCACCTTCACATTGAAAACCCTGCTTGCCAAAGCCCCTGTTGGAAATTTTTCTTTTTTAATATTTTTTCGCTCTCTAAACAAATGTTTTCTTTATTTACCATATAAAGTCCTTGCAATGACCACAATATGTGGGTTGTTTGAAGAATCTTATTAGAAACTTATGACCCATAACCACTTGCATGCCTTTACGTTTCATGCCACCACGTCTTAAGCGGTTTTTCATGTAGTTGGTGAAAGCTCCTTCACCAGCAATTTCTACTAGATTTTTGGGTGCTGCAGTGGCTGCTGCAACTGCTGCTGGGGCTGGAGCTGCAGCAGAAGCTGCTGGTGCTGTGGCTGCCATATAGGTTTGTTCAGTCTTTTACAGCTTAAAGGTTATAATGTTTTCAGGATCTTCAGGACTTGTTTTCTCTACTTGAAAATTCTTCACTAGCTGTCTAGTCTTAACACTTTGAAGTGCTGTCGAAGACTGTTAAATTTTAAATGCGTTTAATTTAAAATGTCTGCTTGTTTTTCTGGAAACCTAATTATATTATTCCTCATAGTTTAGACAGATTTACGCTCACGCCTTTACAGAGTGATTGCTTTGTCTGGCAAACACAATTGAATAAATTAATTAGTTTAAACTTAAAACGTAATGTAATTCAAAAACCATATATTATTTTTCTACGAGGGTATAAAGACAAATTTATAGGAATAACAAACAAGAAATTGAAAACTTCTTCAAAAGCCAGTTAAACTAAAGGCAAGCCTCGTACAAAATAAACCAAAATGTTTAAGCAAATGGGCTTTAAAAAAAAACATATGTTTTCCTTTGTCAGCGTAATCTACAGGGTTTATTAAATAAAAACGAATACAAATCATGCAGGCAATGAAAAGAGTCTATTGGGATACTAAACCAAACATAGAAAAACAATAAAATTTATCTAGCCACCATATATTTTTATTTGCAAAACCTTATAATACATTAAAATTAAATTTTAGCTTTTAAATACACAGCTAAAGCCTTAGGTCCTTTAGCTAATTGCACTAAAGCCTTGCCATCTTGACCCACCTCTATGTGACCACCAGTGCAAACATTATTCTCCTTTACCCCGGTTAATATATCACAATACACTCCCTGAGGCAAACCAGTTTGTATGGCAGCCTTCAATTCTTTCTGCATCTCCATATTAAACACCACAAAACCCTTATGACCTCTTGAAAAAGCTATTTGATTTTCACCATTTTCCCACCAATTCTCTAAAGCTTCACCCAACACAAAATTGCGGAACTTTACCATTTCCTTAACCTCCGGCCATCTATGTTCACATATCCAGCCGGAGTTCTCAACATCACAAAGCTGGTTTTTAAGGAATGTAGGAGGTTTTATATGTCCCTTATTGTCTAAAGGTGGTCCTTGATCGGTATTGGTGAAAGCATAAGAACTCATTATTCGAGACACCTTGCCATAAGGATGGGCCAACATGAATGTTACAGCCATTTTATAAAGTTCTGGTTCTTTAAAAGTTAAAATATCAGCACCACCAGCACCATGTCCTCTTTGGTTATCATGATTGTCTACAAATACTAAAGCATCGTTGGAGGGCAACATCTCCCATTCAGGACCCCAATTACGGAGGTATTTTAAAGAGTTTTTACCGCGAAAGATTTTGCCAATCTCGGTAGAGTACCTGAATTCAGTGACAGCACCCAACGGAGAGTATTCGGTCCTGGTAGAAATAAAGATATAACAGACTATAGATTAGGCTATAGACTAGATTATATACTAGACTATAGACTACACTATAGACTAGACTATAGACTAGACTATAGACTAGACTGTAGACTAGACTATAGACTAGACTATAGACTAGACTATAGACTAGACTATAGACTAGACTATAGACTAGACTATAGACTAGACTATAGACTAGACTAGACTATAGACTAGACTATAGACTAGACTATAGACTAGACTATAGACTATACTATAGACTATACTATAGACTATACTATAGACTAGACTATAGACTAGACTATAGAATATACTATAGACTAGACTATAGACTAGACTATAGACTAGACTATAGAATATACTATAGACTAGACTATAGACTAGACTATAGACTAGACTATAGACTAGACTATAGACTAGACTATAGACTAGACTATAGACTAGACTATAGACTAGACTATAGACTAGACTATAGACTAGACTATAGAATATACTATAGACTAGACTATAGACTAGACTATAGACTAGACTATAGACTAGACTATAGACTAGACTATAGACTAGACTATAGACTAGACTATAGACTAGACTATAGACTAGACTATAGACTAGACTATAGACTAGACTATAGACTAGACTATAGACTAGACTATAGACTAGACTATAGACTAGACTATAGACTAGACTATAGACTAGACTATAGACTAGACTATAGACTATACTATAGACTAGACTATAGACTAGACTATAGACTAGACCTATAGACTAGACTATAGACTAGACTATAGACTAGACTATAGACTAGACTATAGACTAGACTATAGACTAGACTATAGACTAGACTATAGACTAGACTATAGACTAGACTATAGACTAGACTATAGGACTAGACTATAGACTAGACTATAGACTAGCTATAGACTAGACTATAGACTAGACTATAGACTAGACTATAGACTAGACTATAGACTAGACTATAGACTAGACTATAGACTAGACTATAGACTAGACTATAGACTAGACTATAGACTAGACTATAGACTAGACTATAGACTAGACTATAGACTAGACTATAGACTAGACTATAGACTAGACTATAGACTAGACTATAGACTAGACTATAGACTAGACTATAGATAGACTAGACTATAGACTAGACTATAGACTAGACTATAGACTAGACTATAGACTAGACTATAGACTAGACTATAGACTAGACTATAGACTAGACTATAGACTAGACTATAGACTAGACTATAGACTAGACTATAGACTAGACTATAGACTAGACTATAGACTAGACTATAGACTAGACTATAGACTAGACTATAGACTAGACTATAGACTAGACTATAGACTAGACTATAGACTAGACTATAGACTAGACTATAGACTAGACTATAGACTAGACTATAGACTAGACTATAGACTAGACTATAGACTAGACTATAGACTAGACTATAGACTAGACTATAGACTAGACTATAGACTAGACTATAGACTAGACTATAGACTAGACTATAGACTAGACTATAGACTAGACTATAGACTAGACTATAGACTAGACTATAGACTAGACTATAGACTAGACTATAGACTAGACTATAGACTAGACTATAGACTAGACTATAGACTAGACTATAGACTAGACTATAGACTAGACTATGGACTAGACTATAGACTAGACTATAGACTAGACTCTAGACTAGACTATAGACTAGACTATAGACTAGACTATAGACTAGACTATAGACTAGACTATAGACTAGACTATAGACTAGACTAGACTATAGACTAGACTATAGACTTACTATAGACTAGACTATAGACTAGACTATAGACTAGACTATAGACTAGACTAGACTATAGACTAGACTAGACTATAGACTATAGACTAGACTAGACTATAGACTAGACTAGACTATAGACTAGACTATAGACTAGACTATAGACTAGACTATAGACTAGACTATAGACTAGACTATAGACTAGACTATAGACTAGACTATAGACTAGACTATAGACTAGACTATAGACTAGACTATAGACTAGACTATAGACTAGACTATAGACTAGACTATAGACTAGACTATAGACTAGACTATAGACTAGACTATAGACTAGACTATAGACTAGACTATAGACTAGACTATAGACTAGACTATAGACTAGACTATAGACTAGACTATAGACTAGACTATAGACTAGACTATAGACTAGACTATAGACTAGACTATAGACTAGACTATAGACTAGACTATAGACTAGACTATAGACTAGACTATAGACTAGACTATAGACTAGACTATAGACTAGACTATAGACTAGACTATAGACTAGACTATAGACTAGACTATAGACTAGACTATAGACTAGACTATAGACTAGACTATAGACTAGACTATAGACTAGACTATAGACTAGACTATAGACTAGACTATAGACTAGACTATAGACTAGACTATAGACTAGACTATAGACTAGACTATAGACTAGACTATAGACTAGACTATAGACTAGACTATAGACTAGACTATAGACTAGACTATAGACTAGACTATAGACTAGACTATAGACTAGACTATAGACTAGACTATAGACTAGACTATAGACTAGACTATAGACTAGACTATAGACTAGACTATAGACTAGACTATAGACTAGACTATAGACTAGACTATAGACTAGACTATAGACTATAGACTAGACTATAGACTAGACTATAGACTAGACTATAGACTAGACTATAGACTAGACTATAGACTAGACTATAGACTAGACTATAGACTAGACTATAGACTAGACTATAGACTAGACTATAGACTAGACTATAGACTAGACTATAGACTAGACTATAGACTAGACTATAGACTAGACTATAGACTAGACTATAGACTAGACTATAGACTAGACTATAGACTAGACTATAGACTAGACTATAGACTAGACTATAGACTAGACTATAGACTAGACTATAGACTAGACTATAGACTAGACTATAGACTAGACTATAGACTAGACTATAGACTAGACTATAGACTAGACTATAGACTAGACTATAGACTAGACTATAGACTAGACTATAGACTAGACTATAGACTAGACTATAGACTAGACTATAGACTAGACTATAGACTAGACTAGACTATAGACTAGACTATAGACTAGACTATAGACTAGACTATAGACTAGACTATAGACTAACTATAGACTAGACTATAGACTAGACTATAGACTAGACTATAGACTAGACATGACTAGACTATGACTAGACTATACTAGACTAGACTAGACTAGATGACTAGACTATAGACTAGACTATAGACTGACTATAGACTAGACTATAGAACTAGACTATAGACTAGACTATAGACCTAGACTAGAGACTAGACTATAGACTTAGACTATAGACTAGACTATAGACTAGACTATAGACTAGACTAGACTAGACTATAGACTAGACTAAGACTAGACTATAGACTAGACTATAGACTAGACTATAGACTAGACATAGACTAGACTATAGACTAGACTATAGACTAGAACTTAGACTATAGACTAGACTATAGACTAGACTATAGACTAGACTATAGACTAGACTATAGACTAGACTATAGACTAGACTATAGACTAGACTATAGACTAGACTATAGACTAGACTATAGACTAGACTATAGACTAGACTATAGACTAGACTATAGACTAGACTATAGACTAGACTATAGACTAGACTATAGACTAGACTATAGACTAGACTATAGACTAGACTATAGACTAGACTATAGACTAGACTATAGACTAGACTATAGACTAGACTATAGACTAGACTATAGACTAGACTATAGACTAGACTATAGACTAGACTATAGACTAGACTATAGACTAGACTATAGACTAGACTATAGACTAGACTATAGACTAGACTATAGACTAGACTATAGACTAGACTATAGACTAGACTATAGACTAGACTATAGACTAGACTATAGACTAGACTATAGACTAGACTATAGACTAGACTATAGACTAGACTATAGACTAGACTATAGACTAGACTATAGACTAGACTAGAGCGAAGCAACTTTTTCTATAGAATAGCTATCTGTTGTCAGAGCAACTTTTGTCTGTTGCCAGAGTAAGATTTTCTATATAAAACTTGCTGCTACCAGTTAGTTTCTAAAATACTCACTTCTTTATACTCTCACCCCCTAGATCAATGACCTCTTGATAAATATAAGGCCAGCTATTCTTCGTAAAACCAAACTTTTCATTCAAAGGTTTTAATCTGCCATAAATAATCTGTAAATCTGCTGGCCACATATGTTTAGCAGCATCGATACGAAAACCAGCCACTCCTAAATCCACCAATTTATTCATGTAATTGATAATCATGTCACGTACATGAGGTATAGTTTGATTTAAATCCAATAGAGTATTTAATTGACAATTTCTTACTTCGGAAGCATTTTGATAATTTTTTATATTACATGGAGTATGAAAATCATTGGAACCATAGGGTACCGCTGGATAAGTACGTTTATTGTAATTACAGCGTGAACCGGCTGTGCCAATAGAATCGCCCTCAGCATAAGCAGTCATATGATTCATTACTATGTCTACGTAAATGCGTACACCAGCTTTATGGCAACGTTCTATCATATTGCTTAAGTCAGCTTGATTACCCGAACGGGAAGTGAGTATATAAGAGAGTGGCTGATAACGTGCCCACCAGGGATTACCCTCTATCTCACGCACTTCATTAGGAGGAGAAATCTATAGAGACAGAGAGAGTGTTTATATAGATTCTTATCTTTACTGCTAAAACAAACTTACCTGCACACCCCCATACCCCTGAGGACCCAAAAAATCTTCACATTCTTTGGCTATATCACGCCAAGTCCACTCGAAAAGATGCACTATACTAGAGCGATTTCCTAGAAAATGTGGTTCTTTTTGACACTTTACCCAAAAAGTGCAATAAACAGTTATAAATACGAAAACTATTTGAAATATTTTAAACATCTTAGAGCTAGATGTTTGTGTATTCAAGCCTCAAGTGCTAACAAGCGACTAATTAATAATTTAAAAAAATTTTGATTTAATTAAAACTGAAATATAAACAACTGATAAGAATTTTTATTTAAGTTAATAAAACAACAACAAATTTAAAAAAATAAAGAAAATCTTTAAAGCGTTCACACTGGTTGTCTAAAAGTGATTAAAAATCATGTTTTTCGCAATCCAATTTTGAATCAATATAAATAGCCAAAGCCTGATGTCCTTCAGGTAAAACAATCTCTGCCAAACCCTGCTCATTGACATGCACCATCAGACCAGTACAACGGTTATCTTGTTTAGAACCCGACAAAATATCGCAATAAGTGCCATGAGGCAAACCAGTCTGTAGTAAAGCTTTAAGCTCTATATCCTCTTCCAAATTAAAAGCCACAAATCCCAAATTGCCACGTGAGAAAGCAATTTGATTTTCTCCATTCTCCCACCAGTTCTCCAAGGGCTCTTGACCTACCACATTACGGAATTTAACCATTTGATGTACTTCCGGCCAACGATGTTCACACACCCAACCCACATTATCAGTATCACATAATTGATTTTCCAAATATTCAGGAGCTCTTATGTTGCCCTCCTCGGTTATAGGTGGTCCCTGATCGGTATCGGTGAAAGCATAAGAACTCATTACCCGTGTAACTTTGCCATAAGGATGAGCCAACATAAAGGTCAAAGCTAATTTATAAAGTTCTGGTTCCTTGTAGGTTAAAATATCAGCTCCGCCAGCCCCATGTCCTCTTTGGTTATCATGATTGTCGACAAATACTATGGCATCTTCAGAAGGTAACATGCTCCATTCAGGACCCCAGTTTCTTAAATATTTTAAAGAATTTTTATTGCGGAAAAGGCGACCAATTTCATTGGAGAATTTGAATTCGGTAACAGCGCCCAGGGTGATTATATTCGGTTCTGGAAATATGAAATAGGACCATTATTATATATATAAAGTTGCTCTGACAACAGACTACTTTTCTCCTACAACAGATAATTTTCTTTAGAAAAAGTTTCTTATGTTCCTATTGTCCCAACAGATTACTTTTGTATATATATAGTTGAGAAACTTTCCGACTTTTACTTACTTTTGACGGCCTCTCCACCCAAATCAATAACCTCTTGATAGATATAAGGTCTTGAATTGGCTGCAAAGCCAAAATCTTCATTTAAATCATTCAAATCAGCATAAATAGCTTCCAAATCCTCAGGCCACATATGTTTAGCAGCATCCATACGAAAACCAGCCACGCCCATATCCACCAATTTATTCAAATAATTCACAATCATTTCCCTTACATGTGGTACACTTTGATCTAAATCAATTAAAGTGACCAATTGACAATTTCTAACTTGTTCAGCATTTTGATAATCTTGTATATCACAGGGAGCATGAAAGTCTTCTTTGCCATAAGGCACAGCAGGATAACTGCTTTCACCGTAATTGGCCGAAGAACCGGCAGTACCATAAGTTTCACCTTCTTTATAGCCGGTCATATGGTTAACAACAATATCCACGTAAATGCGAACACCCACATCATTACAGCGTTTAATCATATCAGCTAAATCATTATCATCACCTGATCTGGAGATGAGTATATAGGATACTGGTTGATAGCGAGCCCACCAAGGACCTCCCTCTATATCGCTGACCTCATTGGGGGGAGAAATCTAGAGGAAAAATAATATCCTAATTAAACAAAAAATTTCAGCTTTAGGTAGTCTCCACAAACCTGCACTCCTCCATAGCCTTGAGGACCTAAGAAATCCTCACACTCCTTGGCTATATCCGACCAGGTCCATTCAAACAAATGCACTATAGTTGTACGATTATCCACAAAATGTGGTTCCTTTGAGCTTTCAGTAATCCGAAACCGGCCACCAAAACTAAAATATATTTCAAAACCTGTCTCATGTTATAAAGTTTATAATAAACTATTAGCTTCTCCGCTAGAGTTAAGCATTTTATATGAAAAATTTTGTTGTTTTTAAGATAAAAATCGATATTGCGGTAGTAAATGTTAAAACAATTGTTTAGCTTTCTAATTGTTGTAATATAGAGCTTTTGATTATTAAATTCAATTAATTTATTATTAGTTCTAGTTGTAGTCTTTGTCAATATTTTGTAGTTTTTCAACAATTGAAAAACAAACTTTTAATTGTTTTTGATCAATTGTTAGAGTTGTTGTTGAGTTTTGTTTTTTATTTGCAAACTATTTATAAACAAATTAATATTTTATTTTATTTTTCTGTACAAAATGAAACAATAAATAAACAAAATAGTACTTTATTTTATTATAATTTTTTTTTGCCAATAATTTTCCATGACAAACTGTGGAAGAAGCAATAGTAAATATAGTAAATAGATTACATTATAGTCTAGTATATAGTCTGGTCTATAGTGTAGTTTATAGTCTGGTCTTTAATCTAGTCTATAGTCTAGTCTATAGTCTGGTCTATAGTCTAGTCTATAGTCTGGTCTATAGTCTAGTCTATAGTCTAGTCTATAGACTAGTCCTATAGTCTAGTCTATAGTCTAGTCTATAGTCTAGTCTATGTCTATAGTCTAGTCTATAGTCTAGTCTATAGTCTAGTATAGTCTAGTCTATAGTCTAGTCTATAGTCTAGTCTAGTCTAGTCTATAGTCTAGTCTATAGTCTAGTCTATAGTCTATAGTCTAGTCTATAGTCTAGTCTAGAGTCTAGTCTATAGTCTAGTCTATAGTCTAGTCCTATAGTCTAGTCTAGTCTATAGTCTAGTCTATAGTCTAGTCTATAGTCTAGTCTATAGTCTAGTCTATAGTCTAGTCTATAGTCTAGTCTATAGTCTAGTCTATAGTCTAGTCTATAGTCTAGTCTATAGTCTAGTCTATAGTCTAGTCTATAGTCTAGTCTATAGTCTAGTCTAAGTTCTAGTCTATAGTCTAGTCTATAGTCTAGTCTATAGTCTAGTCTATAGTCTAGTCTATAGTCTAGTCTATAGTCTAGTCTATAGTCTAGTCTATAGTCTAGTCTATAGTCTAGTCTATAGTCTAGCTAGTCTAGTCTATAGTCCTAGTCTATAGTCTAGTCTATAGTCTAGTCTATAGTCTAGTCTATAGTCTAGTCTATAGTCTAGTCTATAGTCTAGTCTATAGTCTAGTCTATAGTCTAGTCTATAGTCTAGTCTATAGTCTAGTCTATAGTCTAGTCTATAGTCCTAGTCCTATAGTCTAGTCTATAGTCTAGTCTATAGTCTAGTCTATAGTCTAGTCTATAGTCTAGTCTATAGTCTAGTCTATAGTCTAGTCTATGTCTAGTCTATAGTCTAGTCTATAGTCTAGTCTATAGTCTAGTCTATAGTCTAGTCTATAGTCTAGTCTATAGTCTAGTCTATAGTCTAGTCTAGTCTATTATATCTAGTCTATAGTCTAGTCTATAGTCTAGTCTATAGTCTAGTCTATAGTCTAGTCTATAGTCTAGTCTATAGTGTAGTCTATAGTCTAGTCTGCAGTCCTAGTCTATAATCTAGTCTATAGTCTAGTCTATAGTTTAGTCTATAGTCTAGTCTGCAGTCTAGTCTATAATCTATAGTCTATAGTCTAGTCTATAGTCTAGTCTATAGTCTAGTCTATAGTCTAGTCTATAGTCTAGTCTATAGTCTAGTCTATAGTCTAGTCTATAGTCTAGTCTATAGTCTAGTCTATAGTCTAGTCTATAGTCTAGTCTATAGTCTAGTCTATAGTCTAGTCTATAGTCTAGTCTATAGTCTAGTCTATAGTCTAGTCTATATTCTAGTCTATAGTCTAGTCTATAGTCTAGTCTATAGTCTAGTCTATAGTCTAGTCTATAGTCTAGTCTATAGTTTAGTCTATAGTCTAGTCTGCAGTCTAGTCTATAATCTAGTCTATAGTCTAGTCTATAGTCTAGTCTATAGTCTAGTCTAGTCTATAGTCTAGTCTATAGTCTAGTCTATAGTCTAGTCTATAGTCTAGTCTATAGTCTAGTCTATAGTCTAGTCTATAGTCTAGTCTATAGTCTAGTCTATAGTCTAGTCTATAGTCTAGTCTATAGTCTAGTCTATAGTCTAGTCTATAGTCTAGTCTATAGTCTAGTCTATAGTCTAGTCTATAGTCTAGTCTATAGTCTAGTCTATAGTCTAGTCTACAGTCTAGTCTATAGTCTAGTCTATAGTCTAGTCTATAGTCTAGTCTATAGTCTAGTCTATAGTCTAGTCTATAGTCTAGTCTATAGTCTAGTCTATAGTCTAGTCTAGTCTATAGTCTAGTCTATAGTCTAGTCTATAGTCTAGTCTATAGTCTAGTCTATAGTCTAGTCTATAGTCTAGTCTATAGTCTAGTCTATAGTCTAGTCTATAGTCTAGTCTATAGTCTAGTCTATAGTCTAGTCTATAGTCTAGTCTATAGTCTAGTCTATAGTCTAGTCTATAGTCTAGTCTATATTCTAGTCTATAGTCTAGTCTATAGTCTAGTCTATAGTCTAGTCTATAGTCTAGTCTATAGTCTAGTCTATAGTCTAGTCTATAGTCTAGTCTATAGTCTAGTCTATAGTCTAGTCTATAGTCTAGTCTATAGTCTAGTCTATAGTTTAGTCTATAGTCTAGTCTGCAGTCTAGTCTATAATCTAGTCTATAGTCTAGTCTATAGTTTAGTCTATAGTCTAGTCTGCAGTCTAGTCTATAATCTAGTCTATAGTCTAGTCTATAGTCTAGTCTATAGTCTAGTCTATAGTCTAGTCTATAGTCTAGTCTATAGTCTAGTCTATAGTCTAGTCTATAGTCTAGTCTATAGTCTAGTCTATAGTCTAGTCTATAGTCTAGTCTATAGTCTAGTCTATAGTCTAGTCTATAGTTTAGTCTATAGTCTAGTCTGCAGTTTAGTCTATAATCTAGTCTATAGTCTAGTCTATAGTCTAGTCTATAGTCTAGTCTATAGTCTAGTCTATAGTCTAGTCTATAGTCTAGTCTATAGTCTAGTCTATAGTCTAGTCTAGTCTAGTCTATAGTCTAGTCTATAGTCTAGTCTATAGTCTAGTCTATAGTCTAGTCTATAGTCTAGTCTATAGTCTAGTCTATAGTCTAGTCTATAGTCTAGTCTATAGTCTAGTCTATAGTCTAGTCTATAGTCTAGTCTATAGTCTAGTCTATAGTCTAGTCTATAGTCTAGTCTATAGTCTAGTCTATAGTCTAGTCTATAGTCTAGTCTATAGTCTAGTCTATAGTCTAGTCTATAGTCTAGTCTATAGTCTAGTCTATAGTCTAGTCTATAGTCTAGTCTATAGTCTAGTCTATAGTCTAGTCTATAGTCTAGTCTATAGTCTAGTCTATAGTCTAGTCTATAGTCTAGTCTATAGTCTAGTCTATAGTCTAGTCTATAGTCTAGTCTATAGTCTAGTCTATAGTCTAGTCTATAGTCTAGTCTATAGTCTAGTCTATAGTCTAGTCTATAGTCAAGTCTATAGTCTAGTCTATAGTCTAGTCTATAGTCTAGTCTATAGTCTAGTCTATAGTCTAGTCTATAGTCTATCTAGTCTAGTCTATAGTCTAGTCTATAGTCTAGTCTATAGTCTAGTCTATAGTCTAGTCTATAGTCTAGTCTATAGTCTAGTCTATAGTCTAGTCTATAGTCTAGTCTATAGTCTAGTCTATAGTCTAGTCTATAGTCTAGTCTATAGTCTAGTCTATAGTCTAGTCTATAGTCTAGTCTATAGTCTAGTCTATAGTCTAGTCTATAGTCTAGTCTATAGTCTATTATAGTCTAGTCTATAGTCTAGTCTATAGTCTAGTCTATAGTCTAGTCTATAGTCTAGTCTATAGTCTAGTCTATATCTAGTCTATAGTCTAGTCTATAGTCTAGTCTATATAGTCTAGTCTATATATAGTCTATAGTCTAGTCTATAGTCTAGTCTATAGTCTAGTCTATAGTCTAGTCTATAGTCTAGTCTATAGCCTAGTCTATAGTCTAGTCTATAGTCTAGTCTATAGTCTAGTCTATAGTCTAGTCTATAGTCTAGTCTATAGTCTAGTCTATAGTCTAGTCTATAGTCTAGTCTATAGTCTAGTCTATAGTCTAGTCTATAGTCTAGTCTATAGTCTAGTCTATAGTCTAGTCTATAGTCTAGTCTATAGTCTAGTCTATAGTCTAGTCTATAGTCTAGTCTATAGTCTAGTCTATAGTCTAGTCTATAGTCTAGTCTATAGTCTAGTCTATAGTCTAGTCTATAGTCTAGTCTATAGTCTAGTCTATAGTCTAGTCTATAGTCTAGTCTATAGTCTAGTCTATAGTCTAGTCTATAGTCTAGTCTATAGTCTAGTCTATAGTCTAGTCTATAGTCTAGTCTATAGTCTAGTCTATAGTCTAGTCTATAGTCTAGTCTATAGTCTAGTCTATAGTCTAGTCTATAGTCTAGTCTATAGTCTAGTCTATAGTCTAGTCTATAGTCTAGTCTATAGTCTAGTCTATAGTCAAGTCTATAGTCAAGTCTATAGTCTATTCTATAGTCTAGTCTATAGTCTAGTCTATCGTAGCTCTTACTGTATCTTTAGTAAAGTTTTGAATTCAAATTTTTTCTTTAAATAACCATAACTAAAAATTGTTGTTGTTGACCTGATTTCAATATTGCATTAAACTAGAACTCTATTTATAGATTTACAAAAAATTGCTATATTTAAAATCAGCAAAAAAATCTAAAAATCATGTTGTTCTCTAGTAAAAACTATAAAATAATAAAAACAAACTACAAACATATCAAATAAAGTTTTGATATGTTGTAGCAAAAAAAATAATCAAAATTGAGTTCAATTGCTTTGAAGGGAGTAATAATCACAATTCTACATAAAAATTCTATACAGGGTACAATAACACAAAACTATAATAAAATAAGTAAAGAATTAAAAAAAAAAAAAAAACTTTAAAAGGTAAATAACCTACAAAAGTAAAGAAAAAAAACTGAGAAAAAAGAAAAAATAACAAACTTAAAAGTCACCCTCAATAATAAGTTTATTTAAAAAAAGAAATACAGCAAATGTAAAGTAAAAAAAAAAAAACTATAAAACTTTTGCTACATATTTTGTAGTAGTTATTGCTTATAATTTAAAAATACAAAATAATATTTAAAAGAAAATAAATAATTTTATAAGAAGATATACTTTTATTGGACCACAACGACTTGGAGGCACACAATATCTTATGTGTATATCCACAGGGCGATATAAGGTAGACTGACTATAGTGCGGACCAAAAGCCATATATTAATCTAGACTACATACCGGATACAGCACATACTACAGTCTACTGTATACTTCAGACTAAAGTTCAGGCTTTATTCCCGATTATTTTTCCAATCTATTGTTCAGCTTCTTGATCAGCTATTGTTCAGTAAATGGTCCACTCTATTAATCAGTCTACTTTGTCATTATTTACTTAATATAGAGTACACCTATAACAACTGAAAAAAACAAATACAACGTTAAATAAACATCGTTTGCTAACGTGCAGATCTCGTGCTTATTTTTACGTTTTCTAACTATGCCATCATGCACATTATTGACGTCATCAATTTGTGTGTCTGCATGCAAAAGCACGTTTATTATTTTCTATTTTTTCAGCTTTCTCCACATTTGCTATACTTTTTCCACATTGTAGTTTGTGTATGAATTATTATTTTAAATGGCATTAGTCCAAAAAACAAAGTATAGTTTGTTTGGTTTTGGTTACCTTCGGTACAGCTGAGTAGAAGTCAAACCGAGCCAGCAAACAGTCAACCAGCCAGCCAACCAACCAACCAACCAAACCAATATATACAAACACACATTTGCAATAATTTCCCAGTATTTTTTCCATATTCTGTAATATTGAGAACGTATACAATGTCCATGTCGTATACGTAATTATTATTAGTAATATTACGTATACTTCTGTATACCTACTGTATAACTGAAAGTGTGTTGGAATGTTTGTTTTATTAGAGCCTTTGGGTCTGAGCAATTTTTGTTTATTTTTCTTTTAGCTTCTTTTTTTTTTTTTTTTTTTTTGTTCTTTTGACCTGCGCTCTTATTTTATATTGATTTGCAACTGGGATTTTATATAGCTATAGTAAGATTATAGTAACAAACTGTTACAGCAATTTTTTTCGTGCTCTTAATATTGCATGATGTTTGTTTAGGGTTTCTTTTGCGATAGTGTTTGAAATGTTTTTATATTGAAACTATGTTAAAGTAAACATGTGATAAAAGATAAAAAAGCTAGACTAAGTCTAGTCTATAGTCTAGACAATACACTAAGCAATAGACTAGACTGTAGTCCAGACTATAAACTAGGCTATAGTCCAGAATATAGACTAGACTGTAGTTCAGTCTATGGACTATAGTCCAGACTATCGACTAGAGTATAGTGCAGACTATACCCCTGACTATTGACTTGTCTATATTCCAGACTATAGGCTAGGATATATTCCAAACTATTGGCTAGAGTCTTGTCCAGACAATAGACTATAGTCCAGACTATAGACTTAACTACAGACCAGACTCTTTTGTAATAATTTTAAAACGTTTTTTTCGTTTTAAAGCTTTAGTTCTATGTCCTAACAGGTTTTAAGCTTTATTTATGTACATACATTTACATAAACTTTTGCGCAAAGATTATCAAAAGCCTTTAAAGCTTTCGCAAAATAAGCTTTTGTTATATATTTAAAATTCTCTTAAGTTTTTGAATTCTCTGAGAATATTTCTCTTATTTTTTCCAAAGTCCTTTTTGTCATAACTTTATACCGGTATTTCTGCAAAAGGTGCGGAAAAAAGTTTTAGAGAAACTGGGAGATACCAACTGCCAAATATACACAGTACGTTTGAAATTGTTGTTAATTGTCATTATAAGGACAATAAAGAAAATTTGAATGTTATTTGTTTGGTTGAAGTTAGAGGCAACAAAAATATTATTATTATTACATTACAATGTGTTTACTTTAATATTTAAGTAATTACTTTTTGTGTTATTGTAGGCTATTGCTATTGTTGTTGTTGTTACTACCATAGTCACGTGTTTCATGCTAGACTGATGAAGTGAATAATAAAAAACACTTTTGTAATGTTAATTTGTAGAGTTGTTGGAATGGTAAAAAAATTAAAAGGCCATAACTGTCAATAATAGAGTAATGAATATACTACTTAAGAACTTGGTATACAACAATAAAATAAAGAAAACAATCAATTTCAATTAATTGCTGTCAGGAAAAACTTATAAGAATTATAAAGAAATCATAAAAACTGAAAGGGTTTTTAAAAAAGTTATATAAAATGTTTAAGGATATAAAAAACATAAAAATACTTTTAAATTTCTCGGTTAATAGTCGAAAATATTTAAATTTTTATACCAAGAATTTTTAATACATTTCTTCTTCTAATCTAAAAGACAATTTTCCTATAGTGAAAAGTTAGAAAAAAAATTATAAAATAGTTCCCCCTTTTCTATAGAAAACAGCATCATTAAACCTTAAATGCCACTTTTAAAAGCATATTTAAGTGGCTGTTTACTAAAACACAAACCTCCTTGCAACAATAGCAACAACTGCGGCAATAAATATACATATAGTAGTAGAATCGTCTTCAATACACAAAGTTGCAATAGTTCTATCTACATACTCATACATACATACTTATGCATGTATTTAACCACTATAAAAACAACAAGAACATTATACTTATATACATTGAATACAAGAGAAACAAAAAACACATCAAGAGGCTCGTCAGTATTTGTTGATTTTTATGGAATCCTTATACAGACAAATGTATACAGATACATACATATATTCATATACAAATATACAGTTGTTTAAATACATAAATTTACAATACACAGAGGACTAAATGTTAAAATTTGAAGGCAAAATAAATTTGTACTAAAACTTGTCCATTCTGCGGTTTTTTGTTGATCTTTATGTGATCTATTTATTATCTGGACAATAGTCCAGTCTACAGTCTGGCTAAAGTATAACCTAACCTACAGTCTAGGTCAAGAGTTTGAACAGCAGTTTAGTATGTTGCCTGGACTATAGATTAATCTCTAGAATGGACTATAGTCTGGACTATAATCTAGTCTACAGTATAGTCTATAATCTGATTTGTAGTCTAGACTAACGTCTAGTCTATAAGCTGGTTTATAGTCTATTCTATAGACTGGACTATAGTCTGGACTATAATCTAGTCTATAGTATAGTCTATAATCTGCTTTGTAGCCTAGACTAATGTCCAGTCTATAAACTGGTTTATAGTCTATTCTATAGACTGGAATATAGTCTAGTCTATAATCTGGACTATAGTCTAGTCTATAAACTGGTATATAGTCTAGTCTATAGTCTGGACTATAGTCTGGACTATAGTCTGGACTATAGTCTGGACTATAGCATGGACTATAGTCTGGACTATAGTCTGGACTATAGTTAGGACTATAGTTAGGACTATAGTTAGGACTATAGTCTAGTCTATAGTCTAGTCTAGTCTATAGTCTAGTCTATAGTCTAGTCTATAGTCTAGTCTATAGTCTAGTCTATAGTCTAGTCTATAGTCTAGTCTATAGTCTAGTCTATAGTCTAGTCTATAGTCTAGTCTATAGTCTAGTCTATAGTCTAGTCTATAGTCTAGTCTATAGTCTAGTCTATAGTCTAGTCTATAGTCTAGTCTATAGTCTAGTCTATAGTCTAGTCTATAGTCTAGTCTATAGTCTAGTCTATAGTCTAGTCTATAGTCTAGTCTATAGTCTAGTCTATAGTCTAGTCTATAGTCTAGTCTATAGTCTAGTCTATAGTCTAGTCTATAGTCTAGTCTATAGTCTAGTCTATAGTCTAGTCTATAGTCTAGTCTATAGTCTAGTCTATAGTCTAGTCTATAGTCTAGTCTATAGTCTAGTCTATAGTCTAGTCTATTAGTCTAGTCTATAGTCTAGTCTATAGTCTAGTCTATAGTCTAGTCTATAGTCTAGTCTATAGTCTAGTCTATAGTCTAGTCTATAGTCTAGTCTATAGTCTAGTCTATAGTCTAGTCTATAGTCTAGTCTATAGTCTAGTCTATAGTCTAGTCTATAGTCTACTCTATAGTCTAGTCCATAGTCTAGTCTATAGTCTAGTCTATAGTCTAGTCTATAGTCTAGTCTATAGTCTAGTCTATAGTCTAGTCTATAGTCTCGTCTATAGTCTAGTCTATAGTCTAGTCTATAGTCTAGTCTATAGTCTAGTCTAAAGTCTAGTCTATAGAATAGTCTATAGTCTGGTCTATAGTCTAGTCAGTAGTCTAGTCTACAGTCTAGTTTATGTTCTAGTCTATGGTATAGTCCATAATCCAGTCTATGATATAGTCCATATTTTAGTCTATTGTCTAGACTATAGTCTAGTCTATAGTCTAGTGTAGTCTATAGTCTAGTTCATAGTCCAGTGGTTGGTTATTATGATTTTATTTCAGATTTTAGTCGTAAATCTTTATTAAAACCCTTTTTAAGCTCCGTTTTTAGCAGTGATGGTTGAAGCGTTTTCTATTGAATTTGCTTAATCCTTTGTAGGCACTTTTTTTAAAAGTGCTGGTTTCAATTATTTTTATTTTGTATGTCTTGATTTGTTTTATTTTTTTTTGCATGTTTGCATTTTTTACATTTAAACAATTTAGCACACTGTGCTATGAGCTGTATAAAGATAACATAGAAAACTATAGCAGGCATTTAAGCAGTTTGTTTTATGACAAATTCATGTTTACCATAGAATCAGTAATTTATCATACAAAAGAAATTTTTAAAGAATATTCACTGCGAATTATAAAATACATACTTATATAAAAAATTGTTTAAAAAAATTCCCTAGAAATTTTGAAATTTGTAATAAAAGATAAAATCTTTTGGAATTTCTGTCTGTATTTGTAATACATATACATAACTTCGTCTGTATTATTTATAATGTCTCCCCTTGTAATTGTTAAATTTATTCTCCATGCTTTGATTTTTTTGTTCTCTATGGTTCGTTTTGTATTCGCAAAATTACGCGTTACATATAAATGCAAACATTTGTTTAAATCTATACTCCTGTCTGCCTTTATTTACAATTACACAGTTTTAAAGCCTCAAATAAGTCTATAGTCTAGTCTATAGACTAGACTATAGACTAGACTATAGAATAGACTATAGCCTAGACTATAGACTAGACTATAGACTAGACTATAGACTAGACTATAGACTAGACTATAGACTAGACTATAGACTATAGACTATAGACTAGACTAGACTATAGACTAGACTATAGACTAGACTATAGACTAGACTATAGACTAGACTATAGACTAGACTATAGACTATACTATAGACTAGACTATAAACTAGACTATAGACTAGACTATAGACTAGACTATAGACTAGACTATAGACTAGACTATAGACTAGACTATAGACTAGACTATAGACTAGACTATAGACTAGACTATAGACTAGACTATAGACTAGACTATAGACTAGACTATAGACTAGACTATAGACTAGACTATAGACTAGACTATAGACTAGACTATAGACTACTATGACTATAGACTATAGACTAGACTAGACTATAGTCTATATATATATATATATATATATATATATAGAATAGTCTAGTCTATAGTCTAGTCTATAGTCTAGTCTATAGTCTAGTCTATAGTCTAGTCTATAGTCTAGGCTATAGTCTAGTCTATAGTCTAGTCTATAATCTAGTCTATAGTCTAGTCTATAGTTTAGTCTATAGTTTAGTCTATAGTCTAGTCCATAGTCTAGTCTATAGTCTAGTCTATAGTCTAGTCCATAGTCTAGTCTATAGTCAAGTCTATAGTCTTGACTAGACTATAGACTTGACTATAGAGTGAACTGTGACTTTATTATATAGGCTACACTAAAGACTAGATAATAGACTAGACAATAAACTAGACTATAGAATAGACTATAGATTAGATTATAGAGGAGACTATAGATTAGACAATAGACTAGACTATAGAATAGACTAGACTATATTCTCTAGTCCAGTCCATTCTATAGTCTAATCTATAATCTAGTTTATAGTCTAGTCTGCAGTCTAGTCACTAATCTAGTCTATTGTCTAGTCTATAGTCTAGTGTATAGTCTAGTCTATAGTATAATCTATAGCCTAGTCTTTAGTCTAGTCACTAATCTAGTTTATAGTCTAGTCAATAGTCTAATCTATAGTCTAGTCTACAGTCTCGTCTATTATCTGTTCTATAGTCTGTTTATAGTCTATATTCAGATTATAGCAGAGTCTATAGCCTATAGTGTAGTGTATACTATAGTCTAGTCTATAGTCAAATCTATATTCTAGACTGTAGACTAGACTATAGTCTAGACTAAAGACTTGACTATAGTCTAAACTTAAACACTCAAAAATATTTCTTTATTTACAAAAAAAAAACAATCTCATTTTTTCTTTCCGTTTTAATTGCTTTATATAACGACGAGTACTTAGTACTAAACATTTTATTGTCATGTTTGAACATGCTTAAATTTAAACAATTCCAACACAACTCAACTAGGCGTAGCAAACTAAATAAACAATTGTTAAACGAAATAGTGCTAAATAAATAATAATGTTTAAATTACACTAACTACAACATAAAACTTGCAACAGTAATTATTTTTCATTTCTAAGTTATTGTTGCAATGGCCAACATGCGTTGCTGCAAATATTTAGCAATTGAAAAGAGTAGCAACAATAAAGACAACAAAATTGATTTATTAGAGTTGCTTTGTAAAGGAAAAATGTAGAAAATGAGAAAAAAAGACAAATACTGATTGTGCATTTTGTATGTAACGATAATAAACAGGTAAATTGAAAAAGAAAGAAAAAATAGTAGTAAATGATTGTGTATGAGAATGCCAGCCAAAGAAAGAAAAACAACTGGAGATTTGAGAAAAAATTTAAAGACTCTTAATGGAGTTCATATACACTCACACATATTTCTATTTACTGCTACACCGAATACTTATTGTGACTACAAACATGGCAAACGGATATCCGGTTGCGTGCCAAATGTCTGAATGTAAACTTAAGTGTATAAACACACAAACACATATATAAACATCTTACATCTTTAAAAATAATAAAAATAAATAGTAATTTTCTTGGAAAAATTACAGAAAAATAGAAAAGAAATTCAGACGTGTTCAAATAGATGAGAAGAAGAACAAATTTTAGGAATTTTAACTTCAAGAAAATGTTTCTGCAAAAGTCTAGTAAGAGTTTATTATTCTATTAACTATTGAATTTTTTCTTGTAAAAAACGATCACATTATGAGAAGATATTAAAAAATATTTTAAGTGTATACCAGGCGTATGATTAATATTAATTATATTGATTTTTAGAAAAATAGTCATAACTTCAAAAGTTGTGGATCAATTTTGATCATTTCTATGGCAATTAAAAGCAGATAGAAGGAGGTATATAAATCAATTAAATAAACACCTTGTTAAACTTCAATCAAGCAGTCTGAGGAGAAAAAATATCGATAATAATTCTATCAATGAAATAATTTATTTAACAATTTTGCTACAAATAAATTTTATACAAAACTTTTAAAATATAATTTACCTCCTCAAATGTTATTACTCCTATTCCCTTGTGCAATCAGTGTATGCTT
Source organism: Lucilia sericata (assembly GCF_015586225.1). Taxonomy (NCBI): domain Eukaryota; kingdom Metazoa; phylum Arthropoda; class Insecta; order Diptera; family Calliphoridae; genus Lucilia; species Lucilia sericata. The sequence continues at coordinate 114,523 of NW_023994491.1, forward strand.
TAAAAATTTCATCTGCTGCATGTGCAAGCATACTTATTTACTTTTCATCCTTCCTCATAAAACACTCCCACACACATCCGCCTCAACTAGACCAGACCATAACAACCAGCGCCAACAGTCAACATTTTTCCTACAACTACTCATTTCTATTTATGTGAATTATTTTTTAATGCCAGCACAAAACTATGCTACAATTTATATTAGAAAAATTGTATATAGAGAAAAATTCTTGTTGAAATCTATTCATTATAAATGTATGAGTGTTAAAATGTTTAAACATATACAATATATAAACGTGTGTATGTCATAAAATATTTCCTCAATGCTAAATTATTTAATTTCACTTTTAGTCAAAAGTCAAAAAAGCATTAACATGTAATATGACAAATTCACTTTGACACTTTTATTAACACAGTGAAAAGTTTTCTAACTCATGTTATATGCACTATTACACATACATACATATATAATACCATATTTAAACACACGTCCTTATTTTCACACTAATTTGTTATAACTTTTGAACTTGCAATAGAAAGTATGTATATTAAAAATAATTATAATTGACAGTACAATGTTTATAGTTTTTCTTTATAGGTTAGGCTATAGGACAAGGTTAGTTTATGGACAAGACTGAACTATAATGTGGACTGTAGACTAGGCTATAGACTGGACTATAGTCCTGACTACAATCCAGATTAGAATATAGTTCACATTATAGACTGACAAACATACAATAGACTTCACTACAGATTAGACTATAAAGTGGTCTATATAACGGACTATACAATAGACTTTCGAGTAGAACATAACTAGAACAGAACTATAACAGATCGAGAACAAGAACTAGAACAGAACTAGAACTAGAACAGAACTAGAACAACTAGAACAGAACTAGAACAGAACTAGAACAGAACTGAACAGAACTAGAACGAACTAGAACAGAACTAGAACAGAACTAGAACAGAACTAGAACAGAACTAGAACAGAACTAGAACAGAACTAGAACAGAACTAGAACAGAACTAGACAGAACTAGAACAGAACTAGAACAGACTAGAACAGAACTAGAACAGAACTAGAACAGAACTAGAACAGAACTAGAACAGAACTAGAACAGAACTAGAACAGAACTAGAACAGAACTATAACAGAACTAGAACAACGAACAGAACTAGAACAGAACTAGAACAGAACTAGAACAGAACTAGAACAGAACTAGAACAGAACTAGAACAGAACTAGAACAGAACTAGAACAGAACTAGAACAGAACTAGAACAGAACTAGAACAGAACTAGAACAGAACTAGAACAAACTAGAACAACTAGAACAGAACTAGAACAGAACTAGAACAGAACTAGAACAGAACTAGAACAGAACTAGAACAGAACTAGAACAGAACTAGAACAGAACTAGAACAGAACTAGAACAGAACTAGAACAGAACTAGAACAGAACTAGAACAGAACTAGAACAGAACTAGAATAACAGAACTAGAACAGAACTAGAACAGAGAACTAGAACAGAACTAGAACAGAACTAGAACAGAACTAGAACAGAACTAGAACAGAACTAGAACAGAACTAGAACAGAACTAGAACAGAACTGAACAGAACTAGAACAGAACTAGAACAGAACTAGAACAGAACTAGAACAGAACTAACACTAGAACAGAACTAGAACAGAACTAGAACAGAACTAGAACAGAACTAGAACAGAACTAGAACAGAACTAGAACAGAACTAGAACAGAACTAGAACAGAACTAGAACAGAACTAGAACAGAACTAGAACAGAACTAGAACAGAACTAGAACAGAACTAGAACAGAACTAGAACAGAACTAGAACAGAACTAGAACAGAACTAGAACAACTAGACAGACTAGAACAGAACTAGAACAGAACAGAACAGAACTAGAACAGAACTAGAACAGATAGAAACAGAACTAGAAGAGAAAAACAGAACTAGAAGAACAGAAACTAGAAGAGAAACCAGAACTAGAAGAGGAAAACAGAACTAGAAGAGAACAGAACTAGAAGAGAACAGAACTAGAAGAGAACAGAACTAGAAGAGAACAGAACTAGAAGAGAACAGAACTAGAAGAGACAGAACTAGAAGAGAAACAGAACTAGAAGAGAACAGAACTAGAACAGAACTAGAACAGAACTAGAAGAAGAACAGAACTAGAACAGAACTAGAACAGAACTAGAACAAACTAGAACAGAACTAGAACCGAACTAGAACAGAACTAGAACAGAACTAGAACAGAACTAGAACAGAACTAGAACAGAACTAGAACAGAACTAGAACCGAACCTAGAACAGAACTAGAACAACAGAACAGAACTAGAACAGAACTAGAAAGAACTAGAACCAGAAACTAGAACAGAACTAGAACAGAACTAGAACAGAACTAGACAGAACTAGAACAGAACTAGAACAGAACTAGAACAGAACTAGAAAGAACTAGAACAGAACTAGAACAGACTAGAACAGAACTAGAACAGAACTAGAACAGAACTAGAACTAGAACTAGAACACATCTAGAACAGAACTAGAACAGTTTAAAATGGACAACGATTTCTGTGTATAACTATTTCTTAACCGCGAACCGCTTTTGATTTTTGTTTTCTTTTTTGAATAATCAATTTGCTACTTTCCATATGTCGTGTACTTTACTTCCTGCACCGTTGTCTTGTTTCCTTTAGAGAAAAACTTAATTAAATAACCCCCTTACCGTTGGGGATTACAATTATTTATGTTATTTTCCCAAAAGCCTTTTTAAAACCAAACAAGTCGCAGTATTTTTGCCTCTTTTTCCTTTTACATACACATTTGCCCGTAATCAAATTTATTAAACCTCTTATTAAGGCAATTTCAGTCTTAATTTCCTTAAATCGCATGTTGTATCTACATAAAATATGAACAAACACCTAAAGAAAACAGATGTAGAGAAAAGCTTTTTAATTTTTTGGGGGGATTTTTAATGTAAAAAACTGCAAGTAAAGTAATCATAATTTTAAACCTTTTTACAGGTTCATATTTTTGAATTTTTGTTTTTTTTTTTTCGTTAGGAAACGGATGTGGTAGTGTGTTGTATTTAAAACTCACCATCATTATTATTATTATTTTACGACTTTGAAAACAAAATATGCTGACTAAAGTAAGTTAAGATATTAAAAAATTAAATATACATATTTTCGAAGCAAACAAGATGATTTGGCAAAAAAAATTTTAAGAAATTATTTTATGTGTGTCATAAAATTTGGAAATTTTAATTAGATTTTTCTATTATATTTTATATTAAGAATGTTAAATTTTATTACTCTCATTAGTGTCTTTAACAGGCAAAGTGGTTTAAGGCAATTTTCTTAGGAAGGCTATTAGTTTCTATCAATAAAATTTATAATAAAGGATATAGGATTTGTCCATGAAATCTCAAACTGTTTAAGGAAAAGACAGTTTTCTATCAGTGTAAATTTTTCACCTTGTATTCTATGCACTCTCCTGAAATACCCACTTTAAACAAACATAGGTTTTTGCAAAGTTGTAAATGCTCTATAAACCATGTTATATATGGTAATCTGATATTAAAGTTTTTATTAAAATAAATTCCATTTTTACACAAATTTTTTCGGTAAATTATTCAATATATAAAAAGCATACAAAATTCTTATGTAAAAATATATCATATTACAAAACCACTACCAAAACATGTACATAAATTGTGTCTATGTAATGTTACCACAAACAATAAAAATTTTGTTGTAGAAAATATTCAGAGTTATGCACATTTCAGCCACCAACAGTGAGGGATAAAACTAGCTTTAATCCCTTTATGGACTATACTACAAGTAACGCTATAGAATAGTCTATAAACTAGACTATTTACTAGACTATATAATAGACAGTATAATAGACTATTGACTAGCCTATAGACTAGACTATAGACTAAAGACTAGACTAAAGACTAGACTAAAGACTAGACTATAGACTAAAGACTAGACTAAAGACTAGACTTAAGACTAGACTATAGACTAGACTAAGGACTAGACTATAGACTAGACTATAGACTAGACTATAGACTAGACTATAGACTAGACTATAGACTAGACTATAGACTAGACTATTGACTAGACTATAGACTAGACTATAGACTAGACTATAGACTAGACTATAGACTAGACTAAAGACTAGACTATAGACTAGACTATAGACTAGACTAAAGACTAGACTATAGGACTAGACTATAGACTAGACTATAGACTAAAGACTAAAGCCTAGATTATAGACTAAAGACTAGACTAAAGACTAGACTAAAGACCAGACTAAAGACTAGACTAAAGACTAGACTAAAGACTAGACTAAATACTAGATTAAGACTAGACTAGACTAGACTATAGACTAGACTATAGACTAGACTATAGACTAGACTATAGACTAGACTATAGACTAGACTATAGACTAGACTATAGACTAGACTATAGACTAGACTATAGACTAGACTATAGACTAGACTATAGACTAGACTATAGACTAGACTATAGACTAGACTATAGACTAGACTATAGACTAGACTATAGACTAGACTATAGACTAGACTATAGACTAGACTATAGACTAGACTATAGACTAGACTATAGACTAGACTATAGACTAGACTATAGACTAGACTATAGACTAGACTATAGACTAGACTATAGACTAGACTATAGACTAGACTATAGACTAGACTATAGACTAGACTATAGACTAAGACTATAGACTAGACTATAGACTAGACTATAGACTAGACTAGACTAGACTAGACTAGACTAGACTAGACTAGACTAGACTAGACTAGACTAGACTGACTAGACTTGACTAGACTTGACTAGACTAGACTAGACTAGACTAGACTAGACTAGACTAGACTATAGACTAGACTAGACTATAGACTAGACTATAGACTAGACTAGACTATAGACTAGACTATAGACTAGACTATAGACTAGACTATAGACTAGAGTAGACTATACTAGACTATCTATAGACTAGACTAGACTATAGACTAGACTGACTATAGACTAGACTATAACTAGACTATAGACTAGACTATAGACTAGACTTAGACTAGACTATAGACTAGACTATAGACTAGACTAGACTAACTATAGACTAGACTATAGACTAGACTATAGACTAGACTATAGACTAGACTATAGACTAGACTATAGACTAACTATAGACTAGACTATAGACTAGACTATAGACTAGACTATAGACTAGACTATAGACTAGACTATAGATTAGACTATAGACTAGACTATAGACTAGACTATAGACTAGACTATAGACTAGACTATAGACTAGACTATAGACTAGACTATAGACTAGACTATAGACTAGACTATAGACTAGACTATAGAATAGACTATAGACAAGACTATAGACTAGACTATAGACTAGACTATAGACTAGACTATAGACTAGACTATAGACTAGACTATAGACTAGACTATAGACTAGACTATAGACTAGACTATAGACTAGACTATAGACTAGACTATAGACTAGACTATAGACTAGACTATAGACTAGACTACAGACTAGACTATAGACTAGACTATAGACTATACTATAGACTAGACTATAGACTAGACTATAGACTAGACTATAGACTAGACTATAGACTAGACTATAGACTAGACTATAGACTAGACTATAGACTAGACTATAGACTAGACTATAGACTAGACTATAGACTAGACTATAGACTAGACTATAGACTAGACTAGACTAGACTATAGACTAGACTATAGACTAGACTATAGACTAGACTAGACTATAGACTAGACTATAGACTAGACTAGACTATAGACTAGACTATAGACTAGACTAGACTATAGACTAGACTATAGACTAGACTATAGACTAGACTATAGACTAGACTATAGACTAGACTATAGACTAGACTATAGACTAGACTATAGACTAGAACTATAGACTAGACTTAGACTAGACTATAAGACTAGACTAGACTAGACTATAGACTTAGGAAAAACTATAGACTAGAACTATAGACTAGACTTATAGAACTAGACTATAGACTAGACTATAGACGAGACTAGAGACTAGACTATAAGACTAGACTAATAAGACATAGACTATACTCGACTAGAGACTAGACTATAGACTAGACTAGACTATAGACTAGGCTAGACTATAACTACTGCTAGACTAGACTAGACTGCTAGACTAGACTAGACTAGACTAGACTAGACTAGACTAGACTAGACTAGACTAGACTAGACTAGACTAGACTAGACTAGACTAGACTAGACTAGACTAGACTAGACTAGCTGACTAGACTAGACTAGACTAGACTAGACTAGACTAGACTAGACTAGACCTAGACTAGACTAGACTATAGACTAGACTAGACTAGATAGACTAGACTATAGACTAGACTATAGACTAGACTATAGACTAGACTATAGACTAGACTATAGACTAGACTATAGACTAGACTATAAACTAGACTATAGACTAGACTATAGACTAGACTATAGACTAGACTATAGACTAGACTATAGACTAGACTATAGACTAGACTATAGACTAGACTATAGACTAGACTATAGACTAGACTATAGACTAGACTATAGACTAGACTATAGACTAGACTATAGACTAGACTATAGACTAGACTATAGACTAGACTATAGACTAGACTATAGACTAGACTATAGACTAGACTATAGACTAGACTATAGACTAGACTATAGACTAGACTATAGACTAGACTATAGACTAGACTATAGACTATAGACTAGACTATAGACTAGACTATAGACTAGACTATAGACTAGACTATAGACTAGACTATAGACTAGACTATAGACTAGACTATAGACTAGACTATAGACTAGACTAGACTAGACTATAGACTAGACTATAGACTAGACTATAGACTAGACTATAGACTAGACTATAGACTAGACTATAGACTAGACTATAGACTAGACTATAGACTAGACTATAGACTAGACTATAGACTAGACTATAGACTAGACTATAGACTAGACTATAGACTAGACTATAGACTAGACTATAGACTAGACTATAGACTAGACTATAGACTAGACTATAGACTAGACTATAGACTAGACTATAGACTAGACTATAGACTAGACTATAGAGATAGACTAGACTATAGACTAGACTATAGACTAGACTATAGACTAGACTATAGACTAGACTATAGACTAGACTATAGACTAGGCTATAGACTAGACTATAGACTAGACTATAGACTAGACTATAGACTAGACTATAGACTAGACTATAGACTAGACTATAGACTAGACTATACACTAGACTATAGACTAGACTATACACTAGACTATAGACTAGACTATAGACTAGACTAGACTAGACTATAGACTACTATAGGACTAGACTATAGACTAGACTATAGACTAGACTATAGACTAGACTATGACTAGATTTGAATAAATAATGGATAAAAATCACTTCCAGATAATATGACACCATTTTGGTGAAAACTTCTAAAAACTCCGTGCTTAGTTTTGTTCCATACTGCAACCTTACTGTCTATACAGGCATGTGTGTTTAGTTTTATACACATACATACATATGTATAATAGTTTTTGTATAAAAATTGCTAGTTAAACATATAAATTGAATTTCAATAGTTTACATTGTAGTTTTTGTAGTTTCCTCTTTTCCCTCCTCTTTTTGTATTCACCCGACAAGTTAGCTTTTTCCAAAGCCTGTTCTATTCTTTGGTAATTTAACGTTATAAGTTTTCCCTTTTTTTTGTTGCCATCAATGCTGTCCTTATTGTATAAGTATTTTAACAATATTTTAGTTTTGTTTGCTTTGGTACAGCAATAAAAAAATATTCGATGCCATCATCTTCAATTTAAGCTGAAGTTTTCTAACTTATCAAACAAACTAAAGAATATTTGACAGATGACAGTTCGAAAAAAAACTATTGTTTGAAAATGTTAGAGAGTTAAGTGAGGTTAAGTGAATGTTGGAAATGTTTGCTGAGGAATTATAGGGGAAAAATAGTAAAAGATATAAAATTGTGTAGACTATAGGCTAAACTATAGATTATACTAAAGACTACACTATAGACTAGACTATAGACTAGTCTATAGTATAGTCTAACCGACTATTCTACAGTCTAGTCTATCGACTAGTCTATAGTCAAGTCTATAGTCTTTTCCATAGTCTAGTCTATAGTCTAGTCTTTAGTATAATATATAGTTTAATCTATAGTCTAGTCTATAGTCTTGTCTATAGTCTAGTCTATAGTCTAGTCTATACTCTAGTCTATACTCTAGTCTATAATCTAGTCTATAGTCTAGTCTATAGTCTAGTCTATAGACTAGTCTATTGACTAGTCTATAGACTAGTCTATAGACTAGTCTATATTCTAGTCTGTCGTATAATCTATAGTTTAATCTCTAGTCTACCTTATAACCAGTATTTAGACTAGAATATAGACTAGACTATGGACTTTACTATAGACTAGACTATAGACTACACTGTAGACTAGACTACACTATGGGCTGGACTACACTATAGACTAGACTATGGACTAAACTATATATTATACTAAAGACTGTACTATAGACTAAACAGGATATAAATTAGACAATAGAGTTGACTTTAGATTAGACTATAGATGAATCTATAGACCAGACTTTTTACTTCCTTTTTAAAGCCCTAAGTAATAAATCAAGCACTTTTTGTTAATTAAAATTAAATATGTATTTTTCTTTCTTTTATAGGTCCCACTGTGCAAAACGGTTTAATACTTTTTTGATTGTTAAGTTATCGGTTATTGGTGTATAAAAACAATTTTGTTTTCAAACTTTTCTTAAAAGCATTGTGTGAACCATAATCTTCGGATATATGAAATTGTAACACGGTACGTATGATTAATATTAATTAATTAGAATTTTACAAAATTGTAAATAATTCATAATTTTATGGAACGATTTTAAATATTTTGGTGGTTTTGGCATGGTAACAAAATTTCTAAGAGCTTATTGTAAAAAATTTTACCGAGGGTAGTTTGAAAAGTTTTTAAAATTTGGATCAAAAGAATATTTTTTAAAATTTTGGATTTTGTTAATTTTTTTAAATTTTTAAAAAAATTTCAAAACAATTAAGTTAGTATTTGTGGTTAATATTGATATTATTAAGCCATTGTTGCAAGTTTTATTAACATTTTGTTGGTATTTGTTTACAAGTATGAATTTTCCCTTTCATTTTGTATTCTTGCTTTAAAGACTTTATCTTAAACACGACCTTAATCTAACTGTGACTGCCTGCTATTGACGTCACATTGTGATTGTTATTTTTTTTCTGTGCTAAAAATAGCAGCAAAAGCTTGATGAAGAAGAAAATGTAACATTGAACAAAAACTAATAATCCTAAGAAAACCGGAGAAGAAAACAATTAGTTTATTTTCTACGTTTTCTTTTCATTAAATCGCTATAACTTATTAATATGCATAATAAACAAAATAGCAACAACAACGACAGCATTAATAATACCAAAACTAAATGAATGAAACAGACTTATGAAATGGAAATATATGAGGAAAATAATAGGAATAGAAACAGGGGAATTTCTTAATAAAGGAGCTCTAAGGAAATTAAGAAAATTATTAAGAAAAAAAAAAACCTGCAAAGGGAAAGAATGATAGAGTCCTGTTTGGGGAACTTTTACTGTTAATAATTTAACGGCATATGTGGTAATTTCAAGCATTGTGCTCCTACTCCTAGTTAGTCTTTTAGCCAGCTTCCCTTTCCTACAAATATTTGTGCTTTATATTGAAAATGTGTCATCTTAATCATTGTCATTATCATTATAATTAATAATCAAATGGCAAACAATTTTGTTTGTTAAAAATAATTCTATAATTGTTTTCAAACTTATTGACTCATTCATTAAACGGCTTCATTTGTATTGAAACCTTAATAAATTTCTATTTCGATTGTTTTCGAAACTTTCAAGCTATTATGTTGTTGTTTTTTTTTTTTTTTTTTTTTGCAAATTTAAGAAATAGTTTCTTAACATTACATAACATTTAGTTGGGGCTCATTAAGCACAAAAAAAGTCAGTGACCCAATTTATTATATATATTCATCTGTTTGTAATTGAAAACTATGCTGTATGAGGAAGGGGAAGGAGGTAGAACATAATAATAACATTTCCTTGGAAATTTCTAAGCAACTGAAGAAAAAAATTTCAAGATTTTTTTCCCCATTTAGAATTGTTATTGTATAGAGGCTGGGGAACAACTGAAAGAGGTAACAAGCGGAAACAGAAGTTGATGAAGCACATTTACATTACAGCTAAGTGGAAGATTTTCTTAGAAAATTTTTAAAACGTTATGTTTAATAAAACATAAACTAGAGTAGAGAAAAAAATTATTTTAAACAAAAAAAAAATTAAATTAAAAAGGACCCACTGTGCAATTATTGTATATGCCATTTTCAGCTTAAATTGTAAATAATATTAACCTCTAACAAACCCTATAGCTTATCTCTCCCTTAAACCTTTGTAACAATCAAAATCTGCGTATATTTAAAAATTTACCACAGGGCGTATGATTGATATTAATTATGACTAATTTCAGAAAAAATCAAATAATTCTAAAACTATTTAAGAGATTTAAAAAAAAATTAACAGCACTAAATAGCTAATAAAATTTGTCACTAGAATTAATAAAAGAAATATACGAGGCTTGTCTTAAAAGTATTTTAAAATACCCTCAAAAACGAATATTTTTTTCAAAGCAAATATTTTCTACACAAAGTTGCTAGAAATATTTACTGTAAGGAAAACTAAAATAAATTTTGTTAAAATTATCCAATTTTTTTCCAACCCGCTTTAAAAGGTTCTAAAAAGCAATAATGTTCCCGTCCATTAGCTTGATACTTACAAAAAATAAAACAACTTCTTCTTCGCCTTTGGTAAACTAGTTATTTTCCCCTAACATACCTATTTTCTCTTAAATTTCGACACATACTCTTTTCACTTAAACTAGTTTAACTATTCAACGATTGACGTCATTAATTGGGCCATAAACTACAAATTGTGTCCTTTTAATAGCAAAAGGTTTGCTATGCTCTCAATATAAAACATAACAATGAAATATTATTCTCTCTCAATTAGTGAGGAGAGAGAGAACAACAACCAATTGTTTACTTGTTGTTGTTGTTCGTAAACAGCTGTTTTATACTACGGAGCACACAAACAAATAACTTTGTTTTGATATTAATATAACAGTTACTAACAGTGCTGTACATTAACAGTAAGATAGCGCGTCGTTTGCTGTTATATTTTGTGCTTAAGTTATAATCTCAACTATGTAACCTCAGAGTCTATAATATAGACTATAGTCCAGTCTGTAGACTAGTCCATAGTGTGGTCTATTCTATAGTCTAGTGTATAGTCTAGTCTATAGCCTAGTATAGAGTCTAGCATATAGTCTAATATATAGCCTAGTCTATATAGTAGTTTATGGCTTAGTCAATAGTCTAGTATATAGTCTATTCTGTAGTATATTCTATAGTCTAGTCTATAGTCTAGTCTATAGTCAAGTCTATTGTCTAGTCTGCAGTCTTGTCTAGCATATAGTCAAGCATACAGTCTAGTCTATATTCTAGTATATAGTCTAGTTTATAGAATAGTCTATAGTTTAGTCTATAGCCTAGTCTATAGCCTAGTCTATTGCCTAGTCTATAGTCTAGCCTAAAGTTCAGTCTAAAGTCTAGTCTATTACCTAGTCTATAGTGAAGTCTATAGCCTAGTCTATAGTGTAGTCTATAGCCTAGTCTATAGTATAACCTGTAGCCTAGTCTATAGTCTAGCATATAGTCTAGTCTATAGTCTAATATATAGTCAAATATATAGTCTAGTCTATAATCTAGTTTATAACTTAGTCAATGATATAGTATATAGTATATTCTATAATGAAGTCTGTAGTCATGTATAAAGTCTAGTCTATAGTCAAATCTATAGTCTAGTCTACAGTCTTCTCTAAAGTATAGTCTAGCATATAGTCTAATCTATCGTCTTGTCTATAGTCTAGTCTATAGCCTGGTCTATAGCCTAGTCTATAGTCAAGTCTATAGTCTAGCCTAAAGTCTAGTCTATAGTCTATTTTATAGTATATTCTATTGTCCATTCTATAGTCTAGTCTACAGCCTACTCCATAGTCTAATCTATTGTCTACTATATAGCCTAGTCTGCAGTCTAGATTATAGCCTTGTATAATATAACCTGTTGCCTGTATAGTCTAGTTTATAGCTTAGTCAATAGTGTCGTATATAGTCTATTCTATAATATAGCCTATAGTCTAGTCTATTGGTTTGTAGTCAAGTCTATAGTGTAGTCTATAGTCAAGTCTATAGTCTAGTTTATAGTCTAGTCTCTTGTCTAGTCTAGTCTCTAGTCTAGTCTCTAGTCTAGTCTATAGTCAAGTCTATGGTCTAGTCTTTAGTCTAGTCTATAGTCTAGTCTATAGTCTAGTCTATAGTCTAGTCTATAGTCTAGTCTATAGTCTAGTCTATAGTCTAGTCTATAGTCTAGTCTATAGTCTAGTCTATAGTCTAGTCTATAGTCTAGTCTATAGTCTAGTCTATAGTCTAGTCTATAGTCTAGTCTATAGTCTAGTCTATAGTCTAGTCTATAGTCTAGTCTATAGTCTAGTCTATAGTCTAGTCTATAGTCTAGTCTATAGTCTAGTCTATAGTCTAGTCTATAGTCTAGTCTATAGTCCAGTCTATAGTGTAGTCTACAGTCTAGTCTATAGCCTAGTCTATAGTCTAGTCTATATTCTAGTCAATAGTCTAGTCTATAGTATAATCTAGTCTATAGCCTAGTTTATAGCCTAGTATATAGTCTAGTCTTTAGCCTAGTATATAATCAAGTCTATAGTATAATCTATAGTCTAGCCTAAAGTCTAGTCTATGGTCTAGTCTATAGTCTAGTCTACTTTTATAATTCTGCACAGTTTTACATAAAGCTGTTATGACGAAAATTTCTGTTGTTATTATATTAAGTGTTAACAGCATCTGTTCAAAGCAGCAACAACAATCACACTATATATATTTTTAACTATGTATATTTTAAAACTTTTAGCCAAATAGAAGGTTTCTCTGACCTTGTACATACATCTGAATGTATACATGTTTGCTTATATCTAAATATATGTATACATAAATATATTTGGTTTTTTGTAAGGATTTAAAAGATTTTAATTGCTTAACATCTCTATTATACGCATATTGATCTTTGTTGAGGTGATGGTGGTTACATTTATATCTAAATCCATACATTCAAAGGGTTTAATGATGTAAATGGGGGTGTGTTTAAATATATTTTGTTGTATTTATTTATTTCTTTTTTTTTTAAAACATCGTCGCTATAATTGTTAGCAGTGTATGTGTTTTGGCTTAAATTGTATACATTTATTGATATCGTTATTTATCTGAGGATTTTTTCGTATTTATTTTTGGTTTTTTTGCTTTGAAATTCGATTATCATCGAAAGCTTGTTAAGCTTTTTGTGTGTAAGATATTAAAAATATATAATAGAATGAAATATTGTAGAAATTTTGGAAAAAACTGAACTAGAACTGAACTAGAACTGAACTAGAACTGAACTAGAACTGAACTAGAACTGAACTAGAAACTGAACTAGAACTGAACTAGAACCTGAAACTAGAACTGAACTAGAACTGACTAGAACTGAACTAGAACTGAACTAGAACTGAACTAGACTGAACTAGAACTGAACTAGAACTGAACTAGAACTGAACTAGAACTGAACTAGAACTGAACTAGAACTGAACTAGAACTGAACTAGAACTGAACTAGAACTGAACTAGAACTGAACTAGAACTGAACTAGAACTGAACTAGACCTGAACTAGAACTGAACTAGAACTGAACTAGAACTGAACTAGAACTGAACAAAACTGAACTAGAACTGAACTAGAACTGAACTAGAACTGAACTAGAACTGAACTAGAACTGAACTAGAATGAACTAGAACTGAACTAGAACTTAACTAGAACTTAACTAGAACTGAACTAGAACTGAACTAGAACTGAATTAGAACTGAACTAGAACTGAACTAAAACTGAACTAGAACTGAACTAGAACTGAACTAGAACTGAACTAGAACTGAAATAGAACTAAGAACTGAACTAGAACTGAACTAGAACTGAACTAGAACTGAACTAGAACTGAACTAGAACTGAACTAGAACTGAACTAGAACTGAACTAGAACTGAACTAGAACTGAACTAGAACTGAACTAGAACTGAACTAAAACTGAACTAGAACTGAACTAGAACTGAACTAGAACTGAACTAGAACTGAACTAGAACTGAACTAGAACTGAACTAGAACTGAACTAGAACTGAACTAGAACTGAACTAGAACTGAACTAGAACTAAAAGAACTGAACTAGAACTGAACTAGAACTGAACTAGAACTGAACTAGAACTGAACTAGAAATGAACTAGAACTGAACTAGAACTGAACTAGAACTGAACTAGAACTGAACTAGAACTGAACTAGAACTGAACTAGAACTGAACTAGAACTGAACTAGAACTGAACTAGAACTGAACTAGAACTGAACTAGAACTGAACTAAAAACTGAACTAGAACTGAACTAGAACTGAACTAGAACTGAACTAGAACTGAACTAGAACTGAACTAGAACTGAACTAGAACTGAACTAGAACTGAGAACTGAACTAGAACTGAACTAAACTGAACTAGAACTGAACTAGAACTGAACTAGAACTGAACTAGAACTGAACTAGAACTGAACTAGAACTGAACTAGAACTGAACTAGAACTGAACTAGAACTGAACTAGAACTGAACTAGAACTGAACTAGAACTGAACTAGAACTGAACTAGAACTGAACTAGAACTGAACTAGAACTGAACTAGAACTGAACTAGAACTGAACTAGAACTGAACTAGAACTGAACTAGAACTGAACTAGAACTGAACTAGAACTGAACTAGAACTGAACTAGAACTGAACTAGAACTGAACTAAACTGAACTAGAACTGAACTAGAACTGAACTAGAACTGAACTAGAACTGAACTAGAACTGAACTAGAACTGAACTAGAACTGAACTAGAACTGAACTAGAACTGAACTAGAACTGAACTAGAACTGAACTAGAACTGAACTAGAACTGAACTAGAACTGAACTAGAACTGAACTAGAACTGAACTAGAACTGAACTAGAACTGAACTAGAACTGAACTAGAACTGAACTAGAACTGAACTAGAACTGAACTAGAACTGAACTCGAACTGAACTAGAACGAACAGAACTGAACTAGAACTGAACTAGAACTGAACTAGAACTGAACTAGAACTGAACTAGAACTGAACTAGAACTGAACTAGAACTGAACTAGAACTGAACTAGAACTGAACTAGAACTGAACTAGAATTGAACTAGAACTGAACTAGAACTGAACTAGAACTGAACTAGAACTGAACTAGAAATGAACTAGAACGGTATTAGAACTGATTAGAGCTGCACTTATTCTTATTAACTAAAATTTGCTTAAAATTCTGCTAAATTTTGTCTTCACTATTAGAAAGTTACAAAAACAACTGTTCTCCCTAAACACTACTGTTCTTTGTGTATATGTGCCTTTGTAAGTGTTTGTGATTTGTTTACATTCTTAAGCTTGAGTAACAACAAACAATAATAAACAGAAAACTCGTGTTTATATTTTTACACTCTACTTGCCTTGAAGCGTTCTACATTTCCCTCTCACTCTCTTTCGCTATGTATACTAGACATAATGAAAACAATTAAACTTACACATAGTTATTAGTAAAGGACTATGTATGTAGGTGAAAAAAGAAAGAGAAACATGAACTGAAATTCTGTATGCTTTGGTGTTTGTTCTATGCAGCCAGGTAATGTAAGAGAAAATTACTTTGTTGTTGTTTAGTCTGCTTGTTTGCTTGTCTAACTGAAATTTCCCTTTATTATTTTTGCAAAAAATACTTGTTTTTGATGTCTATAAGTATACTTTGCTGTTTGTTATTGTTGCTCGCTTTTTATAACTGCTTTTAGAAGTAATGTGCAAAAATTTTGTTGTTGCTTTTTTTCCTTAGCTCGTGTTCAGTTTAAGTTTATTGGTGTAATCGAGCGGTCGTCTGGTCAATTGTGGTCAATTTGAAAGCGTGTCTATACGAGTGTGTTTGTGTGTGTGTTTTAATGGTTAAAAAACCAAGAGATATTATAAAAGTTTGCAGGTTTTACATGGAGTTGGGGGCCTGAATAAATAAATATAATTAATAAATTAAATAAAACCAACAACACACGCAATACACATAAATATGAAGAAGAAAAAAACTTACTTATTAGCACTCTAGTCAATTTATTTACCAGTTTTTTACATAAACTAAAAATAAATTAAAATAAATAAAAAAAATACGAAAAAAATGCCGACGGTAGCTGTTAATAAAAGGTGTTAGATAAATATTATATATACATAAATTATTAATTAAATAACAACAAAAAATTACTTAATTTATTAAAGGTATTCACACGTATCCTTAAATGAAAAGGAAGTGTTTTCAAACACCTAATATGTAGGTTTTTTCTAGGAAATTTTGTTTTATTTTTAAAATAATTCTTGGAAAATTTATTTGTATTTCTTTGCCCAATTCTATGTTATTTTTAGCTTTTTTCTTATAATACTTTTTTCATTTATTTTTATTTAACATCATCCCCCATATAAATCTGTATTTTATCTCTACTTCTCTTTTTCTTAAATCCACATCTCGTTAGATTCTCTTTATTCTGCAGCTCTTAAGTTGCCATGGCATCCATGATTTCCTAAACAGAGTTGGCGCTATTTTTATTGCTGATTTTAACGGCCTCTTTTAACACTTCTTTTATTTTGGGGGGGGGGTAGGCTGCTCTGTGATGCTTTCGTTTTTTCATTCCATCTTTCGCTACTATAACATTATCAGTTTGAAAATCATTGTTGTTGCTTTTCATCTCTGTACTATTATTAATATATAGTAGTATCCCCCATTTTTTTTTGTTGTAGTTTGTATCTAAACCAAGGAGCGAAAAACACAACTCTACCGCCTTCTTTGTACGTTTGCGTGGGCAACTGCGTCATTAGTGGTCTAGTCTCTGTAGACATTTAACGTAATCATACATTTTGTCGCATTGTTTACACTAAACATTCAAAAAATATAAAAAACATAAAAGAAAATATATTATAACAAAATTTTAATAACAAACTTTAATAAAAAAAAATCTAAAAAAAAATAAAAAAAAGTGGAAAATTAAAAAAAGAATATTTAAAATATATAAAAGAAAAATAATAATTAAAATATAAAAATAATTATTTAAATCTTGACAAAAATAATAAAAATCCCAAACTTCCTAAGAATTTTTCAAAAAAAAATAACATAAAAAAGTTTATTACTCATACGCCTGGCTTCCCAACAAAATAAATTAATATCAATCATACGTACAGTATAATTTTCAACAAAATTTTGTAAATCAAACACGTTCCGTTACACTAAATTAAGCAAAATTTTCAAAATAACTGTAAAACAAAGGAATAAAAAATTACGCAAAAAAAGGACATTTAAGGACTAATTAAAAATTATAATAAAATGTTTTTGATATTAAAACACAACAGAAAAACAAATTAGGGATCTATATATAATTCTAGTTCAGTTCTTGGCAAGTTCTACTTAGTTCAGTTTTTGTTCATTTCTAATTCAGTTCTAGTTCAGTTCTAGTTCAGTTCTAGTTCAGTTCTAGTTCAGTTCTAGTTCAGTTCTAGTTCAGTTCTAGTTCAGTTCTAGTTCAGTTCTAGTTCAGTTCTAGTTCAGTCTAGTTCAGTTCTAGTTCAGTTCTAGTTCAGTTCTAGTTCAGTTCTAGTTCAGTTCTAGTTCAGTTCTAGTTCAGTTCTAGTTCAGTTCTAGTTCAGTTCTAGTTCTAGTTCAGTTCTAGTTCAGTTCTAGTTCAGTTCTAGTTCAGTTCTAGTTCAGTTCTAGTTCAGTTCTAGTTCTAGTTCAGTTCTAGTTCAGTTCTAGTTCAGTTCTAGTTCAGTTCTAGTTCAGTTCTAGTTCAGTTCTAGTTCAGTTCTAGTTCAGTTCTAGTTCAGTTCTAGTTCAGTTCTAGTTCAGTTCTAGTTCAGTTCTAGTTCAGTTCTAGTTCAGTTCTAGTTCAGTTCTAGTTCAGTTCTAGTTCAGTTCTAGTTCAGTTCTAGTTCAGTTCTAGTTCAGTTCTAGTTCAGTTCTAGTTCAGTTCTAGTTCAGTTCTAGTTCAGTTCTAGTTCAGTTCTAGTTCAGTTTCTAGTTCAGTTCTAGTTCAGTTCTAGTTCAGTTCTAGTTCAGTTCTAGTTCAGTTCTAGTTCAGTTCTAGTTCAGTTCTAGTTCAGTTCTAGTTCAGTTCTAGTTCAGTTCTAGTTCAGTTCTAGTTCAGTTTTCTAGTTCAGTTCTAGTTCAGTTCTAGTTCTAGTTCAGTTCTAGTTCAGTTCAGTTCGTAGTTCAGTTCTAGTTCAGTTCTAGTTCAGTTCTAGTTCAGTTCTAGTTCAGTTCTAGTTCAGTTCTAGTTCAGTTCTAGTTCAGTTCTAGTTCAGTTCTAGTTCAGTTCTAGTTCAGTTCTAGTTCAGTTCTAGTTCAGTTCTAGTTCAGTTCTAGTTCAGTTCTAGTTCAGTTCTAGTTCAGTTCTAGTTCAGTTCTAGTTCAGTTCTAGTTCAGTTCTAGTTCAGTTCAGTTCAGTTCTAGTTCAGTTCTAGTTCAGTTCTAGTTCAGTTCTAGTTCAGTTCTAGTTCAGTTCTAGTTCAGTTCTAGTTCAGTTCTAGTTCAGTTCTAGTTCAGTTCTAGTTCAGTTCTAGTTCAGTTCTAGTTCAGTTCTAGTTCAGTTCTAGTTCAGTTCTAGTTCAGTTCTAGTTCAGTTCTAGTTCAGTTCTAGTTCAGTTCTAGTTCAGTTCTAGTTCAGTTCTAGTTCAGTTCTAGTTCAGTTCTAGTTCAGTTCTAGTTCAGTTCTAGTTCAGTTCTAGTTCAGTTCTAGTTCAGTTCTAGTTCAGTTCTAGTTCAGTTCTAGTTCAGTTCTAGTTCAGTTCTAGTTCAGTTCTAGTTCAGTTCTAGTTCAGTTCTAGTTCAGTTCTAGTTCAGTTCTAGTTCAGTTCTAGTTCAGTTCTAGTTCAGTTCTAGTTCAGTTCTAGTTCAGTTCTAGTTCAGTTCTAGTTCAGTTTCTAGTTCAGTTCTAGTTCAGTTCTAGTTCAGTTCTAGTTCAGTTCAGTTCATTCTAGTTCAGTTCTAGTTCAGTTCTAGTTCAGTTCTAGTTCAGTTCTAGTTCAGTTCTAGTTCAGTTCTAGTTCAGTTCTAGTTCAGTTCTAGTTCAGTTCTAGTTCAGTTCTAGTTCAGTTCTAGTTCAGTTCTAGTTCAGTTCTAGTTCAGTTCTAGTTCAGTTCTAGTTCAGTTCTAGTTCAGTTCTAGTTCAGTTCTAGTTCAGTTCTAGTTCAGTTCTAGTTCAGTTCTAGTTCAGTTCTAGTTCAGTTCTAGTTCAGTTCTAGTTCAGTTCTAGTTCAGTTCTAGTTCAGTTCTAGTTCAGTTCTAGTTCAGTTCTAGTTCAGTTCTAGTTCAGTTCTAGTTCAGTTCTAGTTCAGTTCTAGTTCAGTTCTAGTTCAGTTCTAGTTCAGTTCTAGTTCAGTTCTAGTTCAGTTCTAGTTCAGTTCTAGTTCAGTTCTAGTTCAGTTCTAGTTCAGTTCTAGTTCAGTTCTAGTTCAGTTCTAGTTCAGTTCTAGTTCAGTTCTAGTTCAGTTTCTAGTTCAGTTCTAGTTCAGTTCTAGTTCAGTTCTAGTTCAGTTTCTAGTTCAGTTCTAGTTCAGTTCTAGTTCAGTTCTAGTTCAGTTCTAGTTCAGTTCTAGTTCAGTTCTAGTTCAGTTCTAGTTCAGTTCTAGTTCAGTTCTAGTTCAGTTCTAGTTCAGTTCTAGTTCAGTTCTAGTTCAGTTCTAGTTCAGTTCTAGTTTAGTTCTAGTTCAGTTCTAGTTCATTTTAGTACAGTTCTAGTTCAGTTCTAGTTCAGTTCTAGTTCAGTTCTAGTCAGTTCTAGTTCAGTTCTAGTTCAGTTCTAGTTCAGTTCTAGTTCAGTTCTAGTTTAGTTCGTTCAGTTCTAGTTCAGTTCTAGTTCAGTTCTAGTTCAGTTCTAGTTCAGTTCTAGTTCAGTTCTAGTTCAGTTCTAGTTCAGTTCTAGTTCAGTTCTAGTTCAGTTCTAGTTCAGTTCTAGTTCAGTTCTAGTTCAGTTCTAGTTCAGTTCTAGTTCAGTTCTAAGTTCGTTCTAGTTCAGTTCTAGTCAGTTCTAGTTCATTCTAGTTCAGTTCTAGTTCAGTTCTAGTTCAGTTCTAGTTCAGTTCTATGTCAGTCTAGTCAGTTTAGTTCAGTTCTAGTTCAGTTCTAGTTCAGTTCTAGTTCAGTTCTAGTTCATTCCTAGCTCAGTTCTAGTTCAGTTTCTAGTTTAGTTCAGTTCTAGTTCTACTTCAGTTCTAGTTCAGTTTCTAGTTCAGTTCTAGTTCAGTTCTAGTTCAGTTCTAGTTCAGATCTAGTTCGGTACTAATTCAGTTCTAGTTCAATTCTACTTCAGTTCTAGCTCAGTTCTAGTTCTTTTTGAGTTCAGTTCAAGTGATATGTATAATTATATAGACTTAACTAAATAATCACATTTTCAAAATAGTCACTAAAATGATAAAATTCATATTTAGACAAACCCAACAGGACGTATGATTAATATTGAGTTGGGTTAAGTGCACAGATTGCTGTAATTTTAAAAGAAACGTAACAGTATGAAAGCCATCAGTTAGGGATAGTACTGAGGAATTAAAAAAGGACATTTTGTGGCCTAATAATTTATGATGTTTAAACGAATTTGTTTCTTTTTATTAATCTATCTATGTTCTTTTTATAGCTCATAAGTTTATAAAATATATTTATTTTTTAATGATATTTTTTCTTCATTTTGGTTTATTACTACAATAATATTATTACTGTTCTTATTATTTAAATATGCTGTTATTTTAATTTAAAAATCTCTTTAGTCCTAAATTTTTTCACATTTTTTCCATTAAATATTGTCACAAACTTTCACTTACATACATATGTATGTTTTGGGAATTTAAACAATGTTTTATCTTTTATCTACTTTTTGTTATAAATTTCAAAGAAGCACTTTTAAACATACAAATATTGTGTTAAATTTTCTTTTATTTTTTCAAAATGCAAATAAGTATTTGTTTAAAAAACAAATGACCCCATTTGCTAGCTTTACTATGTCTTCTTCCACTCTCTACTTGGATCTTATAAGAGAAAGTCATTTGAAATTCAAAACTGTTACTTGAAATCGTAAAAAATGACTGTAAAATAAACATAAACTATTTGAAATGAAATTCAAAAAAGAAACACAAGTTTTCTTCTTTAACCCCTAACTATGATTAATTCCCAAAACGAACGAGTTAGGTCAAGGTTTTTCATTTGCTATATAATGCAAAAAAAAAAAAACACAAACTAATACTACTGCTTCTCTTCTGCATGACTACTGGTCTTTAACTTACATTTATCATCCGAAAAAAAATTATAAGCAAATGACCATAAATAATATAACAAAATAACAACAACAAAAACTAGCAACTAATAAATACTAAAACAACAACAGAATTACTCAATTAATAATTGTAAATATAACAAAAACAACAACAACAAAAGTGTTATTAACATGTAATCATAAAAATGAGACATAAAATAATGAATAAATAATAAAAAAACCAGAGTTGGGGGTAGTGCACTAAATATTTAGTGCACTAATGTTTTCACTAAATCCCACTATAGTGACAACATTTTGATTTTCCACTATTTTTCATCACTATAGTGGTAGTGAAACATATCGTAACTACCACTAAAAAAATTAGTGGTAGTGAAACATGTTTTAACTACCACTAAAAAAATTAGTGGTAGTGTAAAATTTTTCCACTACCACTAACCATTAGTGGTAGTGAAAATTTTGCACTACAATAAAATAGTGCAAATTTTTAACAGTCACTACATGAATGCTTTAATTATATTATATGCACTAAAATCTCAAAAAAATAGTGTTTATAAAAATATTTCAAACAAATTGAAAATATAGTCAAAATATTTTCATTTTATTATTTTTATTGCATAAAAAAATTAAATAAAACTTAAAATTTTTAAAGGTGTTATCACACGGCATGTATTTTACATATGTACTGTCAAATTTTCCATATGTAAAAGTTGTACATATCGTCTGATACATATGAAACATTGCATATGTAAAATACACATGGAAATATATATGTAATTTTTTATCAATTAGAGCATGCTCTATTTTTCTATGACAAACATAAACAAAACAGCTGTGTGTTTTAATGAAAATTCCTTATTTTTTTGTATAATTATTTTCTTATGTTTTTTTTATTACTACTTTAATATTAGTCTTAATTAATTTAATAAATAATAAAAATAAAAAAATATAAAATAATTCAATATAATGATATGTTTTTGAGTCCCATTAACATTAGTGAATGATTATATTTTTCCACTATCCTGTTAGTGGAGAAAAAAAAATTGCACTAAGCTGTAAAAAAAAGGTTTCTCACTATCACTAAATTAATTTTAGTGAAAATTTTTCTTTTACCACTACCACTATTGCTTAGTGAGGCTGTTATTTTTCAACTCACCACTAAATAGCTATTAGTGATAGTGAAAAATTTTGCACTATCACTAACTTTTAGTGGAAACTGGAAATTTAGTGCACTACCCCCAACTCTGAAAAAACAACAATGGTGTAATATTATAAAATAAGTAAAAATATAGACAAATTCCTTTGTATATCACAAAAAGAATACAAGACAAAAAAATAATAAAAAACATACAACTTTCTTACAAAAATAATAAAACAAACAACAAGCAAACTAATTTCTTTTACTCACACTAGTTTTTATATGTATTCACCCATACAATTATTCATACATACGTATTACTAAAGAGTAAAAGTACTCTAAATAACACAACAAAACTAAAGTAACATAGGTTCAATTCTAGTTCAGTTTCATTTCAGAATTAGTTCGGTCCTAGATCGCTTCAGTTCTAGTTCAGTTCTAGTTCAGTTCTAGTTCAGTTCTAGTTCAGTTCTAGTTCAGTTCTAGTTCAGTTCTAGTTCAGTTCTAGTTCAGGTCTAGTTCAGTTCTAGTAGTTCTAGTTCAGTTCTAGTTCAGTTCTAGTTCAGTTCTAGTTCAGTGTCTAGTTCAGTTCTAGTTCAGTTCTAGTTCAGTTCTAGTTCAGTTCTAGTTCAGTTCTAGTTCAGTTCTAGTTCAGTTCTAGTTCAGTTCTAGTTCAGTTCTAGTTCTAGTTCAGTTCTAGTTCAGTTCTAGTTCAGTTCTAGTTCAGTTCTAGTTCAGTTCTAGTTCAGTTCTAGTTCAGTTCTAGTTCAGTTCTAGTTCAGTTCTAGTTCAGTTCTAGTTCAGTTCTAGTTCAGTTCTAGTTCAGTTCTAGTTCAGTTCTAGTTCAGTTCTAGTTCAGTTCTAGTTCAGTTCTAGTTCAGTTCTAGTTCAGTTCTAGTTCAGTTCTAGTTCAGTTCTAGTTCAGTTCTAGTTCAGTTCTAGTTCAGTTCTAGTTCAGTTCTAGTTCAGTTCTAGTTCAGTTCTAGTTCAGTTCTAGTTCAGTTCTAGTCAGTTTCTAGTTCAGTTCTAGTTCAGTTCTAGTTCAGTTCTAGTTCAGTTCTAGTTCAGTTCTAGTTCAGTTCTAGTTCAGTTCTAGTTTCAGTTCTAGTTCATTCTAGTTCAGTTCTAGTTCAGTTCTAGTTCAGTTCTAGTTCAGTTCTAGTTCAGTTCTAGTTCAGTTCTAGTTCAGTTCTAGTTCAGTTCTAGTTCAGTTCTAGTTCGAGTTTCTAGTTCAGTTCTAGTTCAGTTCTAGTTCAGTTCTATTTCATTTCTAGTTCAGTCTAGTTCAGTTCTAGTTCAGTTCTAGTTTCATTCTAGTTCAGTTCTAGTCAGTTCATTTAGTCTATTCAGTTTCAGTTACGTTCTAGTTCAGTTCTAGTTCAGTTCTAGTTCAGTTCTAGTTCAGTTCTAGTTCAGTTCTAGTTCAGTTCTAGTTCAGTTCTAGTTCAGTTCTAGTTCAGTTCTAGTTCAGTTCTAGTTCAGTTCTAGTTCAGTTCTAGTTCAGTTCTAGTTCAGTTCTAGTTCGTTCTAGTTCAGTTCTAGTTCAGTTCTAGTTCAGTTCTAGTTCAGTTCTAGTTTTCAGTTCAGTTCTAGTTCAGTTCTAGTTCAATTCTAGTTCAGTTCTAGTTCAGTTCTAGTTCAGTTCTAGTTCAGTTCTAGTTCAGTTCTAGTTCAGTTCTAGTTCAGTTCTAGTTCAGTTCTAGTTCAGTTCTAGTTCAGTTCTAGTTTAGTTCTAGTTAGATTCTAGTTCAGTTCTAGTTCAGTTCTAGTTGAGTTCTAGTTCAGTTCTAGTTCAGTTCTAGTTCAGTTCTAGTTCAGTTCTAGTTCAGTTTCTAGTTCAGTTCTAGTTCAGTTCTAGTTCAGTTCTAGTTCAGTTCTAGTTGTGTTCAGTTCTAGTTTCAGTTCTAGTTCAGTTCTAGTTCAGTTCTAGTTCAGTTCTAGTTCAGTTCTAGTTCAGTTCTAGTTCAGTTCTAGTTCAGTTCTAGTTCAGTTCTAGTTCAGTTCTAGTTCAGTTCTAGTTCAGTTCTAGTTCAGTTCTAGTTCAGTTCTAGTTCAGTTCTAGTTCAGTTCTAGTTCAGTTCTAGTTCAGTTCTAGTTCAGTTCTAGTTCAGTTCTAGTTCAGTTCTAGTTCAGTTCTAGTTCAGTTCTAGTTCAGTTCTAGTTCAGTTCTAGTTCAGTTCTAGTTCAGTTCTAGTTCAGTTCTAGTTCAGTTCTAGTCAGTTTAGTCAGTTCTAGTTCAGTTCTAGTTCAGTTCTAGTTCAGTTCTAGTTCAGTTCTAGTTCTGTCCTAGTTCAGTTCTAGTTCGGTTCTAGTTCGGTTCTAGTTCAGGTCTAGTTCAGTTCTAGTTCAGTTCTAGTTCAGTTTTAGTTCAGTTCTAGTTCAGTTCTAGTTCTGTCCTAGTTCTGGTCTAGTTCTGGTCTAGTTCTGTCCTAGTTCTGGCCTAGTTTTGTCCTAGTTCTGGTCTAGTTCTGGTCTAGTTCTGTCCTAGTTCTTTTCTAGTTCTGTTCTAGTTTTTCTCTAGTCCTGTTCTAGTTCAGTTCTTGCTCTTTTCCAGTTTTGCTCTAATTCTAGCTCAGTTCTTGCGTTAGTTAATATTATTTAAATAAATATTAATCATACGTCCTGTTAGCTGAAATTAAATTTTAGATATTTGTACATAATCAAGTTTAATGGAACAAATTTAATATGAAAATTAATAGGTTTATACTATAATGAATAAGGACAAAATTTTCCACAGGAACTATAGTTTGTGTTACTATTCAACAGAATGCTATCCATCAATAGTTTACTTGTAAGAATATATTAAAGAAAATTGGCAAAAAAGACATAAAACACAATAACAATAGAATACTTTGTAAGAACAAGAAATGAAGGAATAGAAAATAAATAAAAAATATTAAAGCCTATGAAAAGCAGCAAAAAATAAACAAAAATTATAGCAAATAAATTGAATACAAATTAAGCACATGAGCCTTTAAACAAATAAGTAAAAAAAACAAGGAAGGAGAGAGGGCAGAATACTGTATAGTCAACAAAAACATTAAACCTCTTAAATAAACCAGAAATAATGTTTATAAAAACCAAAAAACTTGAACAAAATTTCAGCAAAATTCGCATAAAGGCTCAACTAAAGAAATTAAATAGAAATTAAAAAAATAATCAAAAAAATCTAAAAAGCTCAACTTCTCTTAACTATACTTATCATCATTAAGCAACAAAAGCAATATTTTCAACAAAATTTTTATAAAATTAATAAAAAATACAATAATTTATAAAAAAAAAATAATCAACTTTCTTAAAATATAAAATTTATTTAATAATTTTATAACATTAATAATAATTCACCTATAAAAAAACCATGCCTTTTGGTCGTAAATCACCTTTTGAGGCCTTGGCCTTGCCAGGTGTTATGCTGGCCTATAAATACAGTCAATTTCGTCAAAGACGTCGCGAAGCGGCCAGTCGACGTGTTACCGAACGTGAATTATCAGCTCTGCATCATAAAATTGTAAGTAAAAGTTTTAATACTAAATTTATTATAGAATAAATAAAATTATGTAATCTAAACTGTTTTTTCTTGTATTAAACAAATATCAAAACTATGTAAATATATTTTACTTCTTTTAAAGTTATAATCAAACTTAGCAAACATTACTTTAGAATGTGTGTCGGTTAGAATCATCATACAATATTAGCAAATATATACTGCACTCAGCTTTTACCAACAATACAAACCAACATATTCCCATTTTGGAAATGGTTTTCCCTCATAAAAATGTTCCAGTAAAATTTCAAAATTATTGCTAGATTGCTTACGTTTTGCACCCTGCTGTATATAACTATCTAGCTTTCTTGTCTAGCAAAACCTACATAATATTCAATTGATTTATAATAAAGTTCTTTTTCTTAATTTTTCGATTTTGCCCACACAGGAAACACTGGTAAGAGGTTGTAGTTTAAGCGCTGTAAAATTATCACAAATATTGCAAAAAAAAAATTAAAGCTATTTAATAAAAACCACAAAAAATTAACAACTTAAAGTAAAATTAAAGCTAAATAATGAATTCCACAAAAGTATAGCATGTTTTTAAGGATGCATAACAATCATAATATTTCATATTATAGCTTAAGAGAAGGAATTTGAATTTCATAAACATTTTAGCCAAAAACACCACAATAATACTTTAACCATTACAGTTTGGACTATAGTTCAGTCGATAGTCTAGTCTAAGTACTTTAACCATCATAGTCTATAGTCTAGTCTATAGTCTAGTCTATAGTCTAGTCTATAGTCTAGTCTATAGTCTAGTCTATAGTCTAGTCTATCGTCTAGTCATAGTCTAGTCTATAGTCTAGTCTATAGTCTAGTCTATAGTCTAGTCTATAGTCTAATCTATAGTCTAGTCTATAGTCTAGTCTATAGTCTAGTCTATAGTCTAGTCTATAGTCTAGTCTATAGTCTAGTCTAGTCTAGTCTATAGTTCTAGTCTATAGTCTAGTCTATAGTCTAGTCTATAGTCTAGTCTATAGTCTAGTCTATAGTCTAGTCTATAGTCTAGTCTATAGTCTAGTCTATAGTCTAGTCTATAGTCTAGTCTATAGTCTAGTCTATAGTCTAGTCTATAGTCTAGTCTATAGTCTAGTCTATAGTCTAGTCTATAGTCTAGTCTAGTCTATAGTCTAGTCTATAGTCTAGTCTATAGTCTAGTCTATAGTCTAGTCTATAGTCTAGTCTATAGTCTAGTCTATAGTCTAGTCTATAGTCTAGTCTATAGTCTAGTCCATACTCTCTATAGTCTAGTCTATAGTCTAGTCTATGGTCTTAGTCTATAGTCTAGTCTATAGTCTAGTCTATAGTCTAGTCTATAGTCTAGTCTATAGTCTAGTCTATAGTCTAGTCTATAGTCTAGTCTATAGTCTAGTCTATAGTCTAGTCTATAGTCTAGTCTATAGTCTAGTCTATAGTCTAGTCTATAGTCTAGTCTATAGTCTAGTCTATAGTCTAGTCTATAGTCTAGTCTATAGTCTAGTCTATAGTCTTGTCTATAGTCTAGTCTATAGTCTAGTCTATAATATAGTCTATAGTCTAGTCTAGTCTATAGTTTAGTCTACAGTCTAGTCTATAATCTAGTCTATATTCTAGTCTATAGTCTAGTCTATAGTATAGTCTATAGTCTAGTCTATAGTCTAGTCTATAGTCTAGTCTATAGTCTAGTCTATAGTCTAGTCTATAGTCTAGTCTATAGTCTAGTCTATAGTCTAGTCTATAGTCTAGTCTACAGTCTAGTCTATAGTCTAGTCTATAGTCTAGTCTGTAGTCTAGTCTATAGTCTAGTCTAGTCTATAGTCTAGGCTAGTCTATAGTCTAGCCTGTAGTCTATTTTATAGTCTAGTCTATTGTCTAGTATATATGCTCTCATCTGTGGTTTAGTTTATGGTCTTTTTATAGTCTATTCGGTATCTTTCAAGAAATTTTTATTTTAAATTTTATTATTTTCCAATAAATTTGCACCTGATAAAATTTTCCTTACTTAATATCGATTAAGTTTTTCTTGTCCATAAAAAATATCATTAAGACGAACAAAAAATACTACTTTAATTTAATTTTAGTCAACAGCCATAAATAAAATAGATAAGCATCATTTATTCCCCTGAAACAAAAAGACCCAAACTGAAAGCACCGTCTTAAAAAATATACTTAAAAGTAACGAAAACAAACTGTAGCAGCAACAGCAGCAGTAGCGGCAATATGAAAACATTTACTACCATCATCAAAGTACAAAAAATAAAAAAAACTACTTAAAGATGTTAAGGTGGCCTCTTATAGCAACGCCAGCCAACAAAGCAGGACAATAAAGAGGAAAGAAAAAGGCTAAAAGAGCAAAAACAATAATACTTGTACCTTTAGCAGAATAAATAAACTTAAAGGTACTGACTGCTGCACAACATACAAACATCTTTGAATAAATTTCTGTGGGTAGCCTGCTAAAGGACAAAGGTCAATATGTGTTTGCTACATACTTAGGTTTTATATGTCTGTATTAAATAGTTTATATATTTTTTTGTTACAGCTTTTATAGTATATGTAGATATCTTTTTATGTAAAGGATAATGTGTAGAAAATTTAATTTTTAAAGCTTAATAAAGCAACCACAATAGTTACAACAACAAACTGAATGAATGACGAATAGAGGAAACTACAGACAGCCATAGCAGTTTGTATGACAGTCATTGAGTAGCCAGGTCTTTGTTTTAGTTGTTTTAAGGATGTAAACAAAATATTGTGAGAGCAAAACAATACATAATAATGATGTTTTAAGTGGCTTTCTGAGAGATTTTAAGAGAAAACAAAACAAAAACTTATTGTCTTTGATCTTAAAGACAATTGTGAATTTTTTATTTTTAATGAATTGATTATTCTTTAACAGAGTGTCGAAACAAAGGGTAGAAAATAAATTAATGTCTAAAAAAGGCTATAGATTGAACCATAGACACTAGAGACTAGACCATAGACTAGACTATAGACTAGACTATAGACTAGACTATAGACTAGACTAGACTAGACTATGACTAGACTATAGACTAGACTATAGACTAGACTATAGACTAAACTATAGACTAGACTATAGACTAGACTATAGACTAGACTATAGACTAGACTATAGACTAGACTATAGACTATACTATAGACTAGACTATAGACTAGACTATAGACTAGACTATAGACTAGACTATAGACTAGACTATAGACTAGACTATAGACTAGACTAAAGACTAGACTAGACTATAGACTATACTATAGACTAGACTATAGACTAGACTATAGACTAGACTATAGACTAGACTATAGACTAGACTATAGACTAGACTATAGACTAGACTATAGACTAGACTATAGACTAGACTATAGACTAGACTATAGACTAGACTATAGACTAGACTATAGACTAGACTATAGACTAGACTATAGACTAGACTATAGACTAGACTATAGACTAGACTATAGACTAGACTATAGACTAGACTATAGACTAGACTATAGACTAGACTATAGACTAGACTATAGACTAGACTATAGACTAGACTATAGACTAGACTATAGACTAGACTATAGACTAGACTATAGACTAGACTATAGACTAGACTATAGACTAGACTATAGACTAGCCTATAGACTAGATAGACTATACTATAGACTATACTATAGAGTAGACTATAGACTAGACTATAGACTAGACTATAGACTAGACTATAGACTAGACTATAGACTAGACTATAGACTAGACTATAGACTAGACTATAGACTAGACTATAGACTAGACTATAGACTAGACTATAGACTAGACTATAGACTAGACTATAGACTAGACTATAGACTAGACTATAGACTAGACTATAGACTAGACTATAGACTAGACTATAGACTAGACTATAGACTAGACTATAGACTAGACTATAGACTAGACTATAGACTAGACTATAGACTTGGCTATAGACTAGACTATAGACTTGACTATAGACTAGACTATAGACTAGACTATAGACTAGACTATAGACTAGACTATAGACTAGACTATAGACTAGACTATAGACTAGACTATAGACTAGACTATAGACTAGACTATAGACTAGACTATAGACTAGACTATAGACTAGACTATAGACTAGACTATAGACTAGACTATAGACTAGACTATAGACTAGACTATAGACTAGACTATAGACTAGACTATAGACTAGACTATAGACTAGACTATAGACTAGACTATAGACTAGACTATAGACTAGACTATAGACTAGACTATAGACTAGACTATAGACTAGACTATAGACTAGACTATAGACTAGACTATAGACTAGACTATAGACTAGACTATAGACTAGACTATAGACTAGACTATAGACTAGACTATAGACTAGACTATAGACTAGACTATAGACTAGACTATAGACTAGACTATAGACTAGACTATAGACTAGACTATAGACTAGACTATAGACTAGACTATAGACTAGACTATAGACTAGACTATAGACTAGACTATAGACTAGACTATAGACTAGACTATAGACTAGACTATAGACTAGACTATAGACTAGACTATAGACTAGACTATAGACTAGACTATAGACTAGACTATAGACTAGACTATAGACTAGACTATAGACTAGACTATAGACTAGACTATAGACTAGACTATAGACTAGACTATAGACTAGACTATAGACTAGACTATAGACTAGACTATAGACTAGACTATAGACTAGACTATAGACTAGACTATAGACTAGACTATAGACTAGACTATAGACTTGGCTATAGACTAGACTATAGACTTGGCTATAGACTAGACTATAGACTAGACTATAGACTAGACCATAGACTAGACTATAGACTAGACATAGACTAGACTATAGACTAGACTATAGACTAGCCATGGACTAGAATAGACTAGACTATAGACTAGACTATAGACTAGACTATAGACTAGACTATAGACTAGACTATAGACTAGACTATAGACTAGACTATAGACTAGACTATAGACGACTATAGACTAGACTATAGACTAGACTATAGACTAGACTATAGACTAGACTATGAGACTAGACTATAGACTAGACCTATAGACTAGACTATAGACTAGGCCTGGCTAGACTATAAGACTAGGCAATGGGACTAGACTATAGACTAGACTATAGACTAGGCCATGGACTAGACTACTAGACTAGACTAGGCCATGGACTAGACTATAGACTAGACTATAGACTAGTCTATATACTGACTCGACTATATAAGAGGACTGGAAGCTAGACTATTAACTAGACTGTAGAGTAAGCTTATAGACCAGAATATAGAATAGACTAGATTATAAACTGCACTATATACGTGAATATAGTCGACACTAGATGATCTACAGTCCTGTCTGTTATATAACAATTTGCTATAAATAAATTTATTTTTTTTTTTTTCAATAAAATTGAAAGAACGCCGAAATTTTTATTGATATTACCATATTTTGCAATCTTTTTAACAACATTTTGGCTAAAATGCATGATTTACGAAATTTATAATTTGGCCAAAGTATATATTGTATTGTCTTACAAAGGAAGCCTTAAGAAAAACATTCGATTTATGTAGATAAATCAGCAAAACTTTATTTAGTGGTTGGGTGGCTGTCGGTGTTCTTTATCTAAGGTTTAAAATCAACTAGAGAACAAAAACAAAACTATATGTGGGTCTTATGTGGCACAGGAAACTATTTACAACATTTTATAGTTAAGAAAAAACAAAAATATTAAATTCCTGGTGCCTTTATTATTTCATTGTTTTATAAATTTATATAAAAAATATAAAAAAAATGTGTCGGTTTTAAGCCAAATGGCAAACGGCCACTGTTTTTGTTATTCTTCTTATAATTTCTTACTTCTTTTTAGGCTACAAAAAGTCTGCTTTTGTAAGTTAAAAGAAACAATTTAGGCAAAATTTGTTTGCGTTTTTTTATAATTTTTGGTAATTTCTGTTTAAAGTGGGATTATTTGTTATAGAGACTTTAAGGAAAACAAAAACTGCTATGGGCCACCAACGAAGTCAAGGTTATTTACAAGTTGGCTAGAAGAAACTTTAGAATAATTTGAGCTACATTTCATTACCTTAAAAACAGAAGGTAAAAAATATTACAAAATATTATAAACGGGCTATAAATCATAATTTTTATAGTTCTTCAAAGAAAACATCTATAAAGAAGTGTCTTAATGAAAACGTAAAGATATTTGTTTTCGTCTTAAAGTCTGTTTCAGGCTTATCGTCAAATTTTTATCGATTTTTTGTAATAAAACTCATTGTTTTAATTACAATGCTGCTGCTGCTTTGTTTTTCTTAATGAATAGGACGACATGTGGAGCGTATGATTAATATTTAATTAATTTTAATTACACATACGTGCACATTTTATTTTGCTTCAAAAGTAATTTTATAGATTTTATATTATAAGACAAAAACTTAACTGCTTACTTCTGAAATTAAAGGAAAATTTCATCCACCATCATCAGATTTACCCTTCACATAATTTTTCACAATTTTAATACAACATTTTTATTTCTGTATTTATTTATTTATTCACTTCATAAAATCCTTAAAACTTAAATAGTTTTATTATTTTTTATATACGGCGCCCCTTTAAATTTGTTGGTCACAAACGTCGTTAAAGAACTACAGATTTTATTATATTTTTCGTTTTTTTTTTTACTAATAAAAATAAGACCAATAAAAAAAATCTCATGAGCTATAAAAAGTGGTAACATGTTAAGCTAAAGCAAAAAATCCCAAAAGAATTTACATTTTTTATGTGCTTTTATAGAGTTTTTGCTTAATATATAGTACATGGCAAGACAAAGGCAAAGGGTCCTAAAAGGAAAAACTTGAAATGTAACGCTTCATCTTACAGTTCTAGTTCAGTTTTACTCTGTTCTAGTCTGTTCTAGTTTTGTTCTAGTTTGTTCTAGTTCTGTTCTAGTCTGTTCTAGTTCTGTTTAGTTCTTTTAGTTCTTTTCTAGTTTCTGTTCTAGTTCTGTTCTAGTTCTGTTCTAGTTCTGTTCTAGTTCTGTTCTAGTTCTGTTCTAGTTCTGTTCTAGTTCTGTTCTAGTTCTGTTCTAGTTCTGTTCTAGTTCTGTCTAGTTCTGTTCTAGTTCTGTTCTAGTTCTGTTCTAGTTCTGTTCTAGTTCTGTTCTAGTTCTGTTCTAGTTCTGTTCTAGTTCTGTTCTCTATGTTCTAGTTCTGTCTAGTTGTTCTAGTTCTGTTCTAGTTCTGTTCTAGTTCTGTTCTAGTTCTGTTCTAGTTCTGTTCTAGTTCTGTTCTAGTTCTGTTCTAGTTCTGTTCTGTTGTTCTAGTGTTCTAGTTCTGTTCTAGTTCTGTTCTAGTTCTGTTCTAGTTCTGTTCTAGTTCTGTTCTAGTTCTGTTCTAGTTCTGTTCTAGTTCTGTTCTAGTTCTGTTCTAGTTCTGTTCTAGTTCTGTCTAGTTCTGTTCTAGTTCTGTTCTAGTTCTGTTCTAGTTCTGTTCTAGTTCTGTTCTAGTTCTGTTCTAGTTCTGTTCTAGTTCTGTTCTAGTTCTGTTCTAGTTCTGTTCTAGTTCTGTTCTAGTTCTGTTCTAGTTCTGTTCTAGTTCTGTTCTAGTTCTGTTCTAGTTCTGTTCTAGTTCTGTTCTAGTTCTGTTCTAGTTCTGTTCTAGTTCTGTTCTAATTCTGTTCTAGTTTGTTCTAGTTCTGTTCTAGTTCTGTTCTAATTCTGTTCTAGTTCTGTTCTAGTTCTGTTCTAGTTCAAGTTCTGTTCTAGTTAGTTCTGTTCTAGTTCTAGTTCAAGTTCTGTTCTAGTTCAGTTCTGTTCTAGTTCAGTTCTGTTCTAGTTCAGTTCTAGTTCTGTTCTAGTTCTGTTCTAGTTCTGTTCTAGTTCTGTTCTAGTTCTGTTCTAGTTCTGTTCTAGTTCTGTTCTAGTTCTAGTTCTGTTCTAGTTCTGTTCTAGTTCTGTTCTAGTTCTGTTCTAGTTCTGTTCTAGTTCAGTTCTAGTTCTAGTTCAGTTCTAGTTCTTGTTCTAGTTCTGTTCTATTTACCTGTTAGTTCTGTTTCTAGTTCTGTCTAGTTCTTGTTCTAGTTCTGTTCTAGTTTCTGTTCTAGTTCTGTTCTAGTTGTTTCTGTTTCGTTCTGTTCTAGTTCTGTTCGAGTTCTGTTCTAGTTCTGTTCTAGTTCTGTTCTAGTTCTGTTCTAGTTCTGTTTCTAGTTCTGTTCTAGTTTCTGTTCTAGTTCTGTTCTAGTTCTGTTCTAGTTCTGTTCTAGTTCTGTTCTAGTTCTGTTCTAGTTTGTGTTCTAGTTCTGTTCTAGTTCTGTTCTAGTTCTGTTCTAGTTCTGTTCTAGTTCTGTTCTAGTTCTGTTCTAGTTCTGTTCTAGTTCAAGTTCAAGTTCAAGTTTTGTTCTAGTTCTAGTTCTAGTTCTAGTTCTGTTCTGTTCTGTTCTAGTTCTGTTCAGTTCTGTTCTAGTTCTGTTCTATTTCTGTTCTAGTTTCAAGTTCTGTTCTAGTTCTGTTCTAGATCTGTTCTAGTTCTGTTGTAGTTTCTGCTTTAGTTGTGTTCTACTTCTTTTCTACTTCTGTTCTAGTTCTCTTCCAGTTCTGTTAAATTTTGTCTAATAACCCCTTTTTCATTAGAAACACTACCATTTCGTTAATATATGTTTAACATAATGTTCGGTTGATGTTTCGTGTCCTTTGGGATTTGTGTTTCCATTACAATAGTATACATTTTTATATTCTTTCGTTTCTATTTGCTTATTCCAAAACAATTTTAGATTTAATGATAACATACGATGATAGCAGCAGTTTATATGTTTTTTAACCAGAAGAAAAAAAAACGAACGGAAAACTAAAATCCTAGTAGCTTATTGGAGGGAAAAATCATGAGGCAGTTAAAAGAAATTGTAACATTTTTCAAAGGATTGTGTATTGTGTTTATTGAGATTTCGGCTTCCTTTTCTACTCTGAATGGTTGAAAAGGCCCGGAAGTTATAAAAATAAGCACAAAGTTAGAATGAAACCAAAAGAGAGAAACTAAAAATAGCCTTGAAATTTATAAGATTTTGCTTAGGGGGCTTTAAGGGAAAGGTTATACATATTTATGTGTTAATTATGTGAAAAAAAAGTTTGATTTGCAAATGTCGCAAATGTACTGAATTGACAGATTTAGGAGTGATGGTTTCTCTTCTACTAATTTTTAGGATTTGCCTTAAATTCTTTCTTCAAATACATATTTAGAAGAATTTCTCATGTAGCATCCGCTTAATTAATCAGTAAACAACCTTTCTAGAATTTTAATTGCAGTGGTTTTCAACATCCCCGAACCTTAAATCTAAGAAATTTTCTAGTAAGGATTAGAATGCTTTCTTTTTATAAGATTATAATTTCCTTTACTTGTGCGTCATAGAAATTATGAAATACAATTAAAATTTTAATGTTTAAACGCGGGAAAAATATTATTAATCCTTATGCATGCCAAAAATAGCTTAAAATTTATGTAAAGCTTTGAGTATTCTTTCCTCAGGGTTATTTATGTTACACATATGGTTTTAATAAATTAATTTTAAATTAAAGAAAATATTTGAGTATAAAACTCATATTGGCTTCCCCAAAGTTTCTAAGAAAAAAACGACGTATACTTATTATAATTAAATTTGGAATTAAATATTAAGTATGCGCAAACCGCATCCATTACTTATGTTACTTAAAATGTTTTTTAAAGTGTTAAAGCTATTACATAATGAAATTGACAATTTTTAGTTCTATTTTAAACTCAGTTGTTGTTCAGTTTCTAGTTCAATTTTATCTCTGTTCTAGTTCAGTTCTGGTTCAGTTCTAGTTCAGTTCTAGTTCAGTTCTAGTTCAGTTCTAGTGCAGTTCTAGTTCAGTTCTAGGTTCAGTTCTAGTTCAGTTCTAGTTCAGTTCTAGTTCAGTTCTAGTTCAGTTCTAGTTCAGTTCTAGTTCAGTTCTAGTTCAGTTCTAGTTCAGTTCTAGTTAAGTTCTAGTTAAGTTCTAGTTCAGTTCTAGTTCAGTTTCTAGTTCATTCTAGTTCAGTTCTAGTTCAGTTCTAGTTCAGTTCTAGTTCAGTTCTAGTTCAGTTCTAGTTCAGTTCTAGTTCAGTTCTAGTTCAGTTCTAGTTCAGTTCTAGTTCAGTTCTAGTTCAGTTCTAGTTCAGTTCTAGTTCAGTTTCTAGTTCAGTTCTAGTTCAGTTCTAGTTCAGTTCTAGTTCAGTTCTAGTTCAGTTCTAGTTCAGTTCTAGTTCAGTTCTAGTTCAGTTCTAGTTCAGTTCTAGTTCAGTTCTAGTTCAGTTCTAGTTCAGTTCTAGTTCAGTTCTAGTTCAGTTCTAGTTCAGTTCTAGTTCAGTTCTAGTTCAGTTCTAGTTCAGTTCTAGTTCAGTTCTAGTTCAGTTCTAGTTCAGTTCTAGTTCAGTTCTAGTTCAGTTCTAGTTCAGTTCTAGTTCAGTTCTAGTTCAGTTCTAGTTCAGTTCTAGTTCAGTTCTAGTTCAGTTCTATTCAGTTCAGTTCTAGTTCAGTTCTAGTTCAGTTCTAGTTCGTTCTAGTTCATGTTCTAGTTCAGTCTAGTTCAGTTCTAGTTCAGTTTATACGTTGCAGTTCTAGTTCAAGTTCTAGTTCAGTTCTTCAGTTCTAGTTCAGTTCTAGTTCAGTGTCTAGTTCAGTTCTAGTTCAGTTCTAGTTCAGTTCTAGTTCAGTTCTAGTTCATTTCTAGTTCAGTCTATTTCAGTTCTAGTTCAGTTCTAGTTCAGTTATAGTTCGTTCTAGTTCAGTTCTAGTTCATTTCTTGTACAGTTCCAGTTCATCAATATATCGCTCATCTAGATTCCTTTAAGTTGTTATAAAATTCTTACTATATGCCCCTTAAAGTATACTAATATTTTATACTATTAACAAAACCATTAATTAATTGACGCCAGCTATAAATTCTTAAACTGTTTCAGTTATTTACGAAATTTGTACATTTTTTCCAATTATAAAATATGTGACATTTGTAGTTTCAATTTAATTGAACGGCTGGGTAAAGTGTCTGTGTCTGAGGCAAAGACTCAAACACATTCACTCATATGAGGGCAACATACCATAAGCACAAAAAAAACTAAGAACTTTAGTTATATAAACATGGTTTATTTAATATGTCCATGCTGTTCTTAGCCAACTTAACTAAATGCCAATTACATTTTTAGTTTTACAAGAAAATAACAAAAAAATTCTCGTACTCACTCACACACACACATATCCTGTTTCATTGTATAGTATTGTTGCCTCATAAAATGTTTTCTGTGTTGCTCAACTTAGTTGCTGTTGTCATCCTGTACAAACGCACACGTACAGTGAGCGTTCATTTTATCACATGTTAAAGTTAAAAGTTTTATAGTCTTTCTTGTAGTTTGTTATCTACCCAGGACACAGAGACATTTTTTTGTCATGAATATATGCAACAACAACACCATACTGGCATTTTTAAAGCCTTACAAGCAAAATAGTGTGGCACATGTGTGTTGTAGGCCAATAAGAATGTTTAAGCAAAAAAAAAGTTTTTATAAAAAACGTAGTGCTAGTTGTAGATTGTAAGTGGCATTTTAAAATTATTTTGTGGCTGTAAGGTTTAATATTAAATCTAGTTGGTTATATAAACTAACAGCTGCAGTATAGTTTTAGGCTTTGGGAATGTGTGTTAATTTAAACACTAAAGTCAGGACTTAAGTTTAAATACTGTTTGAGTGTTTTAATAATTCTTTAGGCTGCTCTTCTACAAAACTTTATCATAAAGGATATTCTTCCAACAATTCAAAATCTCTAATTGTAGTTCACCTTACAATTTCGTTGCTACTTCACATTTTCATCACCTTTACGTGTTTATCTAGTTTATTTACCACACAATACAAGTGCGTTCATTTTAAATTGTTTTGTTTAA
Source organism: Lucilia sericata (assembly GCF_015586225.1). NCBI lineage: Eukaryota > Metazoa > Arthropoda > Insecta > Diptera > Calliphoridae > Lucilia > Lucilia sericata. The sequence goes on from NW_023994491.1 coordinate 152,796, forward strand.
AATTTAACAAAAAGTAAAAAAAGTTGGAAAAAAAAGAACACTATCACGTATGGGTCATATAAACAGAAGCACGACTAAATGTTTGTTTAATTTAAACTATAGTTTTACAAATTGTTTTCTATATTCAATTACAGAAATGCCACAAGGTGGCAGAGACAGTAAATAAAATTTGATTGGGGCAACTTAAAATAAACGTTTTCTAAACACAACAAAAAAAACTGTGGGAAATTGGCCAAAGGGTTGGGAAAGGAAGAAAATAAATTGTTAGAGAGTTAATTAGAAACGTAAGAAGGTATTTAAAGGAAACAAAAGAAAAAGTGAGCAGTTGAGATTTATTTTAGATAATTGCGTAAAAGAAAGATAAATGAGGCTTTCAGTAAACTGTTTAAGAAAAGGAATTTTTAAAGTAATTTTTTATCAAAACGGAAGTAAATAGAAAATAGAACAAAACAAGAGCTACAACTGAACTAGAACTGAACTAGAACTGAACTCGAACTGAACTAGAACTGACTAGAACTGAACTAGAACTGAACTAGAACTGAACTAGAACTGAACTAGAACTGAACTAGAACTGAACTAGAACTGAACTAGAACTGAACTAGAACTGAACTAGAACTGAACTAGAACTGAACTAGAACTGAACTAGAACTGAACTAGAACTGAACTAGAACTGAACTAGAATGAACTAAACTGAACTAGAACTGAACTAGAACTGAACTAGAACTGAACTAGAACTGAACTAGAACTGAACTAGAACTGAACTAGAACTGAACTAGAACTGAACTAGAAACTAGAACTGAACTAGAACTGAACTAGAACTGAACTAGAACTGAACTAGAACTGAACTAGAACTGAACTAGAACTGAACTAGAACTGAACTAGAACTGAACTAGAACTGAACTAGAACTGAACTAGAACTGAACTAGAACTGAACTAGAACTGAACTAGAACTGAACTAGAACTGAACTAGAACTGAACTAGAACTGAACTAGAACTGAACTAGAAACTGAACTAGAACTGAACTAGAACTGAACTAGAACTGAACTAGAACTGAACTAGAACTGAACTAGAACTGAACTAGAACTGAACTAGAACTGAACTAGAACTGAACTAGAACTGAACTAGAACTGACTAGAACTGAACTAGAACTGAACTAGAACTGAACTAGAACTGAACTAGAACTGAACTAGAACTGACTAGAACTGAACTAGAACTGAACTGAACTACTGAACTAGAACTGAACTAGAACTGAACTAGAACTGAACTAGAACTGAACTAGAACTGAACTAGAACTGAACTAGAACTGAACTAGAACTGAACTAGAACTAACTAGAACTGAACTAGAACTGAACTAGAACTGAACTAGAACTGAACTAGAACTGAACTAGAACTGAACTAGAACTGAACTAGAACTGAACTAGAACTGAACTAGAACTGAACTAGAACTGAACTAGAACTGAACTAGAACTGAACTAGAACTGAACTAGAACTGAACTAGAACTGAACTAGAACTGAACTAGAACTGAACTAGAACTGAACTAGAACTGAATAGAACTGAACTAGAACTGAACTAGAACTGAACTAGAACTGAACTAGAACTGAACTAGAACTAACTAGAACTGAACTAGAACTGAACTAGAACTGAACTAGAACTGAACTAGAACTGAACTAGAACTGAACTAGAACTGAACTAGAACTGAACTAGAACTGAACTAGAACTGAACTAGAACTGAACTAGAACTGAACTAGAACTGAACTAGAACTGAACTAGAACTGAACTAGAACTGAACTAGAACTGAACTAGAACTGAACTAGAACTGAACTAGAACTGAACTAGAACTGAACTGGAACTGAACTAGAACTGAACTAGAACTGAACAAGAACTGAACTAGAACTGAACTAGAACTGAACTAGAACTGAACTAGAACTGAACTAGAACTGAACTAGAACTGAACTAGAACTGAACTAGAACTGAACTAGAACTGAACTAGAACTGAACTAGAACTGAACTAGAACTGAACTAGAACTGAACTAGAACTGAACTAGAACTGAACTAGAACTGAACTGATAGAACTGAACTAGAACTGAACTAGAACGAACTAGAACTGAACTAGAACTGAACTAGAACTGAACTAGAACTGAACTAGAACTGAACTAGAACTGAACTAGAACTGAACTAGAACTGAACTAGAACTGAACTAGAACTGAACTAGAACTGAACTAGAACTGAACTGAACTGAACTGAACTAGAACTGAACTAGAACTGAACTAGAACTGAACTAGAACTGAACTAGAACTGAACTAGAACTGAACTAGAACTGAACTAGAACTGAACTAGAACAGACTAACTGAACTGGAACTGAACTAGAACTGAACTAGAACTGAACTGGAACTGAACTAGAACTGAACTAGAACTGAACAAGAACTGAACCAGAACTGAACTAGAACTGAACTAGAACTGTTCTAAAAACTAACCTAGAACTGATTGTAAATGAGAACTTATCATTATGTGCTTTGATTCCGTTCAAATGCCTCGGGATGGGTTTATGAAAACTTTGCATTTTATTCATGCTATTATCTAAATTATTTAAAATGTGTATCATGACATTCATTATTTTCTTTATTTATTGATTTATTTGGTTACTCCCATTAATAAAGTGAATACAAATGCATTAAATAAACGTTTATCATTCAAGGAAACGGATGTTTTATATCAACTTCCGTATAAAACTCGTAATTTTGCAATAAAATTCAAACAATAAAAGCAAACAATTGTTTGAAATCTTTTAGGCTAAATTAAATTTAAAAGGAATTTTTTAAATCTTATGGAAAATGAAAAACTACAAAAATAAAAGTTTTTTCCAGAGAAGTAACATTATCTCGCTATACAATATGACCCACTTTATCTTAAAAGTTTCTAGTTTTTCCTGCAACTATACTAAAACTATATAATCTGGCCACTAATAATGTAATGTAGTCAGCGGTTTTTATTTCCAAGTTATTTATTCTTTCAGCTTCTAATGTTTCCTTTGTTATCTCTTTTATATGCAGAAAAGAAAAGAGGAAACATTATTTTGCGTTACACACTCTAAAAGTCAGTTAGTTCTCTACTCTAAGCTGCTGCTAGTTACACTTCCGTTTCCTTTTTTGCCTGTCAATAGAAGGCTGGTGGTGATGTAAAATATTTTTATAAAAAAAAAACTATTTTTAAAACAATTTCATTTTTCTCTCTGTATGTATTACAGTTTCATAGAATATTTAAACAAAACAAATGTTGGGAAAAAAAACTGAAAGAAAAGATAAGCATAAAAAACTGTATTGTAGTTTTGTTTCTAGTTTTTAACATTAATAGATCTAAGTCTTAATACAAGGATACTACTTGCTTACGTATGTACATCCAAGCATATTTATATTTACGTACAATTGGCAGGATAATATTGTGTTTTTTTTCCTCTTTTGTTACTGTTGGCTGTTGTTATTGCTTTGAAGAGTATGTTGTCTGTATGTGGCAGAAATAATTGAAATTTTATTTCTTAAATCTCCAACATAATAAATTTTTAGCTGATAAAAAGGATTTTATTCGCAATATTGTTACACATATAAAATATTTCAGTTTAAGTTTGAAGGCGGAAATGTACATGTTTAAAATTTATCAAAAGTTTAACAGTTTTTTAAATAGTTTAACTCAGAATGTGTCTATACAAGATTTTATACAATTTTTCTGTTTTGATCAGATCCCAAGCCACTTTTTGAAACAAAAATTATAAAAGTTTGAGCATGAGTCTTTATAGATCAATACTAGTTCAGTTCAGTTCAGTTCTAGTTCAGTTCTAGTTCAGTTCTTGTTCAGTTCTAGTTCAGTTCTAGTTCAGTTCTAGTTCAGTTCTAGTTCAGTTCTAGTTCAGTTCTAGTTCAGATATAGTTCAGTTCTAGTTCAGATCTAGTTCAGTTCTAGTTCAGTTCTAGTTCAGTTCTAGTTCAGTTCTAGTTCAGTTCTAGTTTCAGTTCTAGTTCAGTTCTAGTTCAGTTCTAGTTCAGTTCTAGTTCAGTTCTAGTTCAGTTCTAGTTCAGTTCTAGTTCAGTTCTCTAGTTCAGTTCTAGTTCAGTTCTAGTTCAGTTCTAGTTCAGTTCTAGTTCAGTTCTAGTTCAGATATAGTTCAGTTCTAGTTCAGATCTAGTTCAGTTCTAGTTCAGTTCTAGTTCAGTTCTAGTTCAGTTCTAGTTCAGTTCTAGTTCAGTTCTAGTTCAGTTCTTTCAGTTCTAGTTCAGTTCTAGTTCAGTTCTAGTTCAGTTCTAGTTCAGTTCTAGTTCAGTTCTAGTTCAGTTCTAGTTCAGTTCTAGTTCAGTTCTAGTAGTCTAGTTCAGTTCTAGTTCAGTTCTAGTTCAGTTCTAGTTCAGTTCTAGTTCAGTTCTAGTTCAGTTCTAGTTCAGTTCTAGTTCAGGTTCTAGTTCAGTTCTAGTTCAGTTCTAGTTCAGTTCTAGTTCAGTTCTAGTTCAGTTCTAGTTCAGTTCTAGTTCAGTTCTAGTTCAGTTCTAGTTCAGTTCTAGTTCAGTTCTAGTTCAGTTCTAGTTCAGTTCTAGTTCAGTTCTAGTTCAGTTCTAGTTTAGGTTCTAGTTCAGTTCTAGTTTAGTTCTAGTTCAGTTCTAGTTCAGTTCTAGTTCAGTTCTAGTTCAGTTCTAGTTCAGTTCTAGTTCAGTTCTAGTCAGTTCTAGTTCAGTTCTAGTTCAGTTCTAGTTCAGTTCTAGTTCAGTTCTAGTTCAGTTCTAGTTATATCAGTTCTAGTTCAGTTCTAGTTCAGTTCTAGTTCAGTTCTAGTTCTAGTTCAGTTCTAGTTCAGTTCTTGTTCAGTTCTAGTTCTAGTTCAGTTCTAGTTCAGATCTAGTGCTAGTTCAGTTCTAGTTCACCTTCTACCTCAGTTGTATTTCTATTCTTTTCAACTTATATGAATCAAATATGTGACTCATTTCTTTCCTTACCCTGTTTCCTACCCTTTCCTCATTTTCAGTTTAGGAATCATGTTCAACAATTACAGTTGAATACAGTGATTCACAATAGAAAAAACAAAAACAAAAACAACACCAATAGTAATTGTATAAAGAAATAGTTGTGGTATTATTTTGTTGTGTGTCTATAAAGTACTAATTACAGTTTGTCATGAGAAGTGTAAATGAATTGTCACACAAAAATAGATGAATGGACACATACACACGTTTACTGTGTATAAAATTAACAATGTGATTGCATACACAAGGAAGTAAGGAAGAATAAACATTTACATTTCCATTGCGTTGTGGACAAATATGTTGGTGTAAATATGAAACAATAACTTTATGCTCTTTACAAAACTTTTCAACCTACCCACCTACCGTTATATGTTTGAGCATAAGGAAGTGTTTTTTGCATGTGTCAGCCTTCAATGTATTGTAGTTTTAACTTTCTTTCCTTCTCAGGCAATTTATCTCCTGTGCGTATTGTAATTTTGACAATGATGACAAATATTTCAATACTATAACATCGGTTTCAATAACGCTTCTTTGCTATTGTATTCAAACCTCCTTCCTCCTGTCATGGTAATTATAGCTTTTCATAATGTTGTAAAACATCCATTTAATGACTACAATTAAATAAAAACTATCAAAGGAATAGGATGGGAAATTTAAAAATAAAAGCTTTATAGCATCATAGACCTAAATGAAAAGAAACTGCTCTTTTCAATAAAAACTAAATATTACAGTAAACTTAAGCACAATAAATATTTAGAAAACTTAAATAATATTTTTAATTATAAAGCAAAGTTATGAAAGCATTTAAGTGTTATTAATAAGGGTTTTATCTCGAAAGGCAAAAGAGAAATTTGTAATAATTTAAATGAGAATTATTAATAAACTTAAACGATTTAAAAAGATATTTAGATATTTATAACATGAATAATAAATAAATATTCTTTAAATTTTAATAAAAGTTCACTGAAGCGTATGAGTATTATCAGTTTGATAAATTATATTATTGTTTGGAAAACAGAGTAAATCTGTTATGAGAATATCCTTTTAACAAAAGTATTAATGAAATGGACAATGAACATAAGAAAATTAATTAATTAAAAAGATTTGGTAAAAATTGAGTTTACACAACTTATGTAAGACTAGGTTAGAACTGAACTAGAACCGAACTAGAACTGAAACTAGACTGAACTTGAACTAATCGAACTGAACTAGAACTGAACTAGAACTGAACTAGAACTGAACTAGAACTGAACTAGAACTGAACTAGAACTGAACTAGAACTGAACTAGAACTGAACTAGAACTGAACTAGAACTGAACTAGAACTGAACTAGAACTGAACTAGAACTGAACTAGAACTGAACTAGAACTGAACTAGAACTGAACTAGAACTGAACTAGAACTGAACTAGAACTGAACTAGAACTAAACTAGAACTGAACTAGAACTGAACTAGAACTGAACTAGAACTGAACTAGAACTGAACTAGAACTGAACTAGAACTGAACTAGAACTGAACTAGAACTGAACTAGAACTAGAACTGAACTAGAACTGAACTAGAACTGAACTAGAACTGAACTAGAACTGAACTAGAACTGAACTAGAACTGAACTAGAACTGAACTAGAACTGAACTAGAACTGAACTAGAACTGAACTAGAACTGAACTAGAACTGAACTAGAACTGAACTAGAACTGAACTAGAACTGAACTAGAACTGAACTAGAACTGAACTAGAACTGAACTAGAACTGAACTAGAACTGAGCTAGAACTGAACTAGAACTGAACTAGAACTGAACTAGAACTGAACTAGAACTGAACTAGAACTGAACTAGAACTGAACTAGAACTGAACTAGAACTGAACTAGAACTAGAACTGAACTAGAACTGAACTAGAACTGAACTAGAACTGAACTAGAACTGAACTAGAACTGAACTAGAACTGAACTAGAACTAGAACTGAACTAGAACTGAACTAGAACTGAGCTAGAACTGAACTAGAACTGAACTAGAACTGAACTAGAACTGAGCTAGAACTGAACTAGAACTGAACTAGAACTGAACTAGAACTGAACTAGAACTGAACTAGAACTGAACTAGAACTGAACTAGAACTGAACTAGAACTGAACTAGAACTGAACTAGAACTGAACTAGAACTGAACTAGAACTGAACTAGAACTGAACTAGAACTGAACTAGAACTGAACTAGAACTGAACTAGAACTGAACTAGAACTGAACTAGAACTGAACTAGAACTGAACTAGAACTGAACTAGAACTGAACTAGAACTGAACTAGAACTGAACTGAACTGAACTAGAACTGAACTAGAACTGAACTAGAACTGAACTTGAACTGAACTAGAACTGAACTAGAACTGAACTAGAACTGAACTAGAACTGAACTAGAACTGAACTAGAACTGAACTAGAACTGAACTAGAACTGAACTAGAACTGAACTAGAACTGAACTAGAACTGAACTAGAACTGAACTAGAACTGAACTAGAACTGAACTAGAACTGAACTAGAACTGAACTAGAACTGAACTAGAACTGAACTAGAACTGAACTAGAACTGAACTAGAACTGAACTAGAACTGAACTAGAACTGAACTAGAACTAGAACTGAACTAGAACTGAACTAGAACTGAACTAGAACTGAACTAGAACTGAACTAGAACTGAACTAGAACTAGACTGAACTGAACTAGAACTGAACTAGAACTGAGCTAGAACTGAACTAGAACTGAACTAGAACTGAACTAGAACTGAGCTAGAACTGAACTAGAACTGAACTAGAACTGAACTAGAACTGAACTAGAACTGAACTAGAACTGAACTAGAACTGAACTAGAACTGAACTAGAACTGAACTAGAACTGAACTAGAACTGAACTAGAACTGAACTAGAACTGAACTAGAACTGAACTAGAACTGAACTAGAACTGAACTAGAACTGAACTAGAACTGAACTAGAACTGAACTAGAACTGAACTAGAACTGAACTAGAACTGAACTAGAACTGAACTAGAACTGAACTAGAACTGAACTAGAACTGAACTAGAACTGAACTAGAACTGAACTAGAACTGAACTAGAACTGAACTAGAACTGAACTAGAACTGAACTAGAACTGAACTAGAACTGAACTAGAACTGAACTAGAACTGAACTAGAACTGAACTAGAACTGAACTAGAACTGAACTAGAACTGAACTAGAACTGAACTAGAACTGAACTAGAACTGAACTAGAACTGAACTAGAACTGCACTAGAACTGAACTAGAACTGAACTAGAACTGAACTAGAGCTGAACTAGAACTAGAACTAAGCCAGACTATATATTAGACTATATATAGACTATAGACTAGACTATATACTAGACTATAGATTAGTCTATAGATTAGACTATAGCCTAGACTACAGACTAGACTATAGACTACACTATGGACTATACTATAAACTAGACTATACACTGGACTGTAGACTAGAGTATAGACTTAACTATAGGCTAGACTAGACCATAGACTGGACTATTGACTACATAATAGACTAGACAATAGACTAAATTATTGGCAAGACTATATAAACTAGTCTATGGAATAAACTACAATCTAGTTTTTTTTTTTTCTTATTTCTTATATTTATCAACCTTAATTTGATGACTTAAATTGTTAAACATTTAGAGCGAAAAATTGAAAAAAGAAAAGCAAAAAAAAGACATGGCAAATTAAGGAAATGTAACAAAGAAAAAAATCAAATAGAAAAACTTGATTGAATATTGCACATAGTACAATTTTTTGTCGCATAATTGCAGGAAAGAACTAAAAATATGAATATTTAATGAGCACTTCCTCTCAAGGCAGCACAAACAAGTCTTTAGCTGCTTCCTAACAAGTTTCAATTAGCTGTATACTAATATTCTAATATTATGCAGTTCTTTTATAGAAAAAATTTTAAACTTTTTAGTTAATTTATGCCAACTAAAGGCAAAAAGAACAGCAAGGATAATAAAAGGATAAAAAGCTAAGCTTAAAGGAAATTATTATATATTTACACTGCAGTTTAATAAATTTCAAATTTAAGCTCTCCTAGTAATTTAACTAATTTTAATTTATGTTTTATGCAAATTCTTAGTCAAAGATTTGTTTTCTTCCAACGTTTAACATTTGTTTTATTAAACTCAAGGGAGCTATTTAGTGACTTGTTTTCTAGTTGAAAAACTATTTTAGAATTTGTTTCTCCCTTTTCAGTGATTTCTATTTTGTGATTCATAAATTTTGTGTTGAGTTAAAATTTATGGTTTTATAAAAATCTGACACTTTAGTTTGTAATATATTGTTGCATGTTTGTTAAACACAAAAAAATCACTTTTTACTTAATGTCCAAAAGCTGTCAAGGTGGAAACAAAAACAAAGAAAATATATAGAAAAATAAATGAATAAATCCTACACATCAACAATAACAACAACAAAAACCATGAACTTGAAAAGTACAGGGGGAAATAGAGGGGAAGTATAGCTAAGAGTAGTCATTCAAACGCGAATTCATGTGTTTCAGTCATACATATTTTGAAGTAATTTGTAAAATTATTTTAATCTGCTTTCTAACTAAAAGTATGCTTGATTTTAATTTTGATAATAAAGATAATTTAGTTGTCTTGCCTTCCCTTTCTAATTGCAAACAAAACAAAATCAGCACTAAAACTATTTTGCTTAGTTTTGCTGCTTTTTAAAAGACCACTCCTTAATATTCTTTTTGCTCTATTTAATGTCCTTTCTAGTTGGTTTATAACTAAATGTTTACAGTATTTAAAAAATAGATTTTTTACAACGTTTGTGTGTTTCGGTAGAGAATGTGTGCAAGGCGGAGAAAGAGAGCAAAGTGTGTATGTGATTGTGCGCAGCAATGCTAGGCAGCCGTAGACACAACGGGCCGACTGGAGTTCATTAGTGGCAAATCGTTTAAATTAAAGCAAAATCGACAAATAGTATATAGTTTCTATGATTATCTATAATCTAGTCTATAGTCTAGTCTATAGTCTAATCTATAGTCCAGTCTATAGTCTAATCTATAGTCCAGTCTATAGTCTAGTCTATAGTCTAGTCTATAGTCTAGTCTATAGTCTAGTCTATAGTCTAGTCTATAGTCTAGTCTATAGTCTAGTCTATAGTCTAGTCTATAGTCTAGTCTATAGTCTAGTCTATAGTCTAGTCTATAGTCTAGTCTATAGTCTAGTCTATAGTCTAGTCTATAGTCTAGTCTATAGTCTAGTCTATAGTCTAGTCTATAGTCTAGTCTATAGTCTAGTCTATAGTCTAGTCTATAGTCTAGTCTATAGTCTAGTCTATAGTCTAGTCTATAGTCTAGTCTATAGTCTAGTCTATAGTCTAGTCTATAGTCTAGTCTATAGTCTAGTCTATAGTCTAGTCTATAGTCTAGTCTATAGTCTAGTCTATAGTCTAGTCTATAGTCTAGTCTATAGTCTAGTCTATAGTCTAGTCTATAGTCTAGTCTATAGTCTAGTCTATAGTCTAGTCTATAGTCTAGTCTATAGTCTAGTCTATAGTCTAGTCTATAGTCTAGTCTATAGTATAGTCTATAGTCTAGTCTATAGTCTAGTCTATAGTCTAGTCTATAGTCTAGTCTATAGTCTAGTCTATAGTCTAGTCTATAGTCTAGTCTATAGTCTAGTCTATAGTCTAGTCTATAGTCTAGTCTATAGTCTAGTCTATAGTCTAGTCTATAGTCTAGTCTATAGTCTAGTCTATAGTCTAGTCTATAGTCTAGTCTATAGTCTAGTCTATAGTCTAGTCTATAGTCTAGTCTATAGTCTAGTCTATAGTCTAGTCTATAGTCTAGTCTATAGTCTAGTCTATAGTCTAGTCTATAGTCTAGTCTATAGTCTAGTCTAGTCTAGTCTATAGTCTAGTCTATAGTCTAGTCTATAGTCTAGTCTATAGTCTAGTCTATAGTCTAGTCTATAGTCTAGTCTATAGTCTAGTCTATAGTCTAGTCTATAGTCTAGTCTATAGTCTAGTCTATAGTCTAGTCTATAGTCTATAGTCTAGTCTATAGTCTAGTCTATAGTCTAGTCTATAGTCTAGTCTATAGTCTAGTCTATAGTCTAGTCTATAGTCTAGTCTATAGTCAAGTCTATAGTCTAGTCTGTAGTCTAGTCTATAGTCTAGTCTATAGTCTAGTCTATAGTCTAGTCTATAGTCTAGTCTATAGTCTAGTCTATAGTCTAGTCTATAGTCTAGTCTATAGTCTAGTCTTAGTCTAGTCTATAGTCTAGTCTATAGTCTAGTCTATAGTCTAGTCTATAGTCTAGTCTATAGTCTAGTCTATAGTCTAGTCTATAGTCTAGTCTATAGTCTAGTCTATAGTCTAGTCTATAGTCTAGTCTATAGTCTAGTCTATAGTCTAGTCTATAGTCTAGTCTATAGTCTAGTCTATAGTCTAGTCTATAGTCTAGTCTATAGTCTAGTCTATAGTCTAGTCTATAGTCTAGTCTATAGTCTAGTCTATAGTCTAGTCTATAGTCTAGTCTATAGTCTAGTCTATAGTCTAGTCTATAGTCTAGTCTATAGTCTAGTCTATAGTCTAGTCTATAGTCTAGTCTATAGTCTAGTCTATAGTCTAGTCTATAGTCTAGTCTATAGTCTAGTCTATAGTCTAGTCTATAGTCTAGTCTATAGTCTAGTCTATAGTCTAGTCTATAGTCTAGTCTATAGTCTAGTCTATAGTCTAGTCTATAGTCTAGTCTATAGTCTAGTCTATAGTCTAGTCTATAGTCTAGTCTATAGTCTAGTCTATAGTCTAGTCTATAGTCTAGTCTATAGTCTAGTCTATAGTCTAGTCTATAGTCTAGTCTATAGTCTAGTCTATAGTCTAGTCTATAGTCTAGTCTATAGTCTAGTCTATAGTCTAGTCTATAGTCTAGTCTATAGTCTAGTCTATATTCTAGTCTATAGTCTAGTCTATAGTCCATCTATAGTCTAGTCTATAGTCTAGTCTATAGTCTAGTCTATAGTCTAGTCTATAGTCTAGTCTATAGTCTAGTATAGTCTAGTCTATAGTCTAGTCTATAGTCTAGTCTATAGTCTAGTCTATAGTCTAGTCTATAGTCTAGTCTATAGTCTAGTCTATAGTCTAGTCTATAGTCTAGTCTATAGTCTAGTCTATAGTCTAGTCTCTATCTAGTCTATAGTCTAGTCTATAGTCTAGTCTATAGTCTAGTCTATAGTCTAGTCTATAGTCTAGTCTATAGTCTAGTCTATAGTCTAGTCTATAGTCTAGTCTATAGTCTAGTCTATAGTCTAGTCTATAGTCTAGTCTATAGTCTAGTCTATAGTCTAGTCTATAGTCTAGTCTATAGTCTAGTCTATAGTCTAGTCTATAGTCTAGTCTATAGTCTAGTCTATAGTCTAGTCTATAGTCTAGTCTATAGTCTAGTCTATAGTCTAGTCTATAGTCTAGTCTATAGTCTAGTCTATAGTCTAGTCTATAGTCTAGTCTATAGTCTAGTCTATAGTCTAGTCTATAGTCTAGTCTATAGTCTAGTCTATAGTCTAGTCTATAGTCTAGTCTATAGTCTAGTCTATAGTCTAGTCTATAGTCTAGTCTATAGTCTAGTCTATAGTCTAGTCTATAGTCTAGTCTGTAGTTTAGTCTATAGTCTAGTCTATAGTCTAGTCTATAGTCTAGTCTGTAGTTTAGTCTATAGTCTAGTCTATAGTCTTGTCTATAGTCTAGTCTATAATCTAGTCTATATTCTAGTCTATAGTCTAGTCTATAGTCTAGTCTATAGTCTAGTCTATAGTCTAGTCTATAGTCTAGTCTATAGTCTAGTCTTTAGTCTAGTCTATAGTCTAGTCTATAGTCTAGTCTATAGTCTAGTCTATAGTCTAGTCTATAGTCTAGTCTATAGTCTAGTCTATTCTTTAGTCTAGTCTATTGTTTAGTCTACAGTCTAGTCCATAGTCTAGTCTATAGTCTAGCTATAGTCTAGTTTATAGTCTAGTTTATAGTCTAGTCTATAGTCTAGTCTATAGTCTAGTCTATAGTCTAGTCTATAGTCTAGTCTATAGTCTAGTCTATAGTCTAGTCTAGTCTATAGTCTAGTCTATAGTCTAGTCTATGGTCTAGTCTATAGTCTAGTCTATAGTCTAGTCCATAGTCTAGTCTATAGTCTAGTATATAGTCTAGTCTATAGTCTAGTCTATAGTCTAGTCTATAGTCTAGTCTATAGTCTAGTCTACAGTCTAGTCTATAGTCTATAGTCTAGTCTATAGTCTAGTCTATAGTCTAGTCTATAGTCTAGTCTATAGTCTATTCTATAGTGTATTCTATAGTGTAGTCTATAGTCTAGTCTATAGTCCAGTCTATAGTCTAGTCTATAGTCTAGTATATAGTCTAGTCTATAGTCTAGTCTATAGTCTAGTCTATAGTCTAGTCTATAGTCTAGTCTATAGTCTAGTATATAGTCTAGTCTATAGTCTAGTCTATAGTCTAGTCTATAGTCTAGTCTATAGTCTAGTCTATAGTCTAGTCTATAGTCTAGTCTATAGTCTAGTCTATAGTCTAGTCTATAGTCTAGTCTATAGTCTAGTTTATAGTCTAGTCTATAGTCTAGTTTATAGTCTAGTCTATAGTCTAGTCTATAGTCTAGTCTATAGTCTAGTCTATAGTCGATATACTATAGTGTAATATATAGTTTAGTCTATAGTCTATTCTATAGTCACTCTCATTGCACCTACCCCAGCTTTTGGTATTTTGACCAGATTTACAAAAGCAAAACAACACAGTAAAAGAGAGTGAGAGTCCAAACCAAGCCTAATATTTCATATGTCCTTAACATTAAATTAAATAATATTATTTATTTCAAAAGCCTTAAAGTGTGAGTGTAGTTGTATGTGTGTGTGTGTTTTAGAGTTTATTTTTTGCTATTTCACCACATTCATACATTTTATTTACAGTTTTAATATTTTTGGCGTGTCATATTTCATTAGCACGAAAATAGTCAGGTAATGTTTTTAAAATACATATAAATCCTAAACAGAAAAAAAAACAATTTCAGCTTATTAGGTGACACATGGCAAGGATTTTTTTGCCGGAATTTCATATATATTTCTAAGTACTAATACTAATCTTATTAATATTAAATTATGACAAAATTATATGAACATTTTTCGAAATAATGACAGCAATTGAAATATTGCGCAAGATGTAGCGCCTCATATTTTAAAGTGTTTTTTGCTGAGTATTAAAAAGACTTTTGTGTGATTTTCTTTTTGCTTTTGTATAAAATCTTTAAAGTGTTTTTCCATAGAATTTTTTTTAAAATATATGAATATTAATGTCATGGTTTTAAACATAAGCATTATTTATCATGCTATAATCTTGAAGAACTCAAGGTCGTTTTGTTATCTCTGTTTCAGTTTATAGTTTGACAAATAAACAATGATGTGACAAAGAAAGGTTAAAGGTTAATGGAAACTACGAAACTAGGAAAGGTAGAGTGTAAATGAGTATGAAAACAAAAATATAATGAATGATATATAATATGAAATCTTTTAAAGACAGATTCCTGCTTTACAGAATTTATAGTACAGTTAAGGAAGTAGAAAAGACTAGAAAGTGGTTTCTAACTTTTGTCGAGACAACATTGTTGTCCACGGTCCAGACTTGCCTATACATGTAGTATTGTCTAAAGTCCAGTTTATAGTGCACCCTTTTGTACTGATTATATTTATTCTATAGTTCGGATTATAGACTTGTCTAAAATCCAGAATTTATTTAGTCTACAGTCCTGACTATAGTATAGCCTATAGTCCAAACTATAGCCTAATCAGTAGTCCCGACTATAAGCTAGCCTATAGACCAGACTATAGTCACAGTATATTATAGTCCAGGAAATTGCCTAGTTTGTAGTCGATAGTCCAAACTATAGTCTAGTCCAAATTCCTGACTGTAGTCTAAAATGTAGTCTGGTGTATTATATAGACTGTATTATATCTATAGTCCACACTAACTAACTAACTAACTAACTAACTAACTAACTAACTAACTAACTACTAACTAACTAACTAACTAACTAACTACTAACTAACTAACTAACTAACTACCTAACTAACTAACTAACTAACTAACTAACTAACTAACTAACTAACTAACTAACTAACTAACTAACTAACTAACTAACTAACTAACTAACTAACTAACTAACTAACTAACTAACTAACTAACTAACTAACTAACTAACTAACTAACTAACTACTAACTAACTAACTACTAACTAACTAACTAACTAACTAACTAACTAACTAACTAACTACTAACTAACTAACTAACTAACTAACTAACTAACTAACTAACTAACTAACTAACTAACTAACTAACTAACTAACTAACTAACTAACTAACTAAAACTAACTAACTAACTAACTAACTAACTAACTAACTAACTAACTAACTAACTAACTAACTAACTAACTAACTAACTAACTAACTACTAACTAACTAACAACTAACTAACTAACTAACTAACTAACCTAACTAACTAACTAACTAACTAAATAACTAACTAACTAACTAACTACTAACTAACTAACTAACTACTAACTAACTAACTAACTAACTAACTAACTAACTAACTAACTAACTAACTACTAACTAACTAACTAACTAACTAACTAACTAACTAACTAACTAACTAACTAACTAACTAACTAACTAACTAACTAACTACTAACTACCTAACTAACTAACTAACTAACTAACTAACTAACTAACTAACTAACTAACTAACTAACTACTAACTAAATAATTCTAACAACTAACTAACTAACTAACTAACTACGAACTAACAACTAACTAACTAACAACTACTAACTAAACTAACTAACTAACTACAACTAACTAACTAACTAACGAAACTAACTAACTAACAACGAACTAACTAACTAACTAACTAACGAACTAACTAACTAACACTAACTAACCTAACTAACTACCTAACTAACTAACTAACTAACTAACTACTAACTAACGAACTAACTAAACTCTAACTAACTAACAACTAACTACTAACTAACTACTAACGAACTAACTAACTAACTAACTAACTAACTAACTAACTACTAACTACCTAACTAACTAACTAACTAACTAACGACTACTAACAACTAACTAACTAACTAACTAACTAACTAACTAACTAACTACCTAAGAACTACTAACTAACTAACTAACTACCTAACTTAACTAACTTACTAACTAATAATTAACTACAACTAATTAACTAACTCACTAACTAACTAACTAACTAACTACTACTAATTACTAACTAACTAACTAACTACTTAACTAACTAACTAACTAACTAACTAACTAACTAACTAACTAACCAACTGTAGTGTAGTACATATTCTAGTTTTGCATATAGTCCAGACTGTAGTCTACTCTACAGTCCAACCAATAGTCTACAGAACTGTATAGCCTATAGAATAGTCATTAGTCCAGCTTATTGTCTTTTCTATACTCCAGCCTATAGTCTAGACTATAATCTAGTTTATAGTCGACTATATAGTCTGGTCCAGTCTAATCTATAAGACCGATAATAAGTTCTACACTCAAATTTGTGTTTCTGATGGACGAACGAGAGTATGGTAGAGTTAGACTTGTGTTAAATATTATAGTAAAGTTAAGTTATTGTGCAAGGATATTTCTCCTTACTTATTGCCCTGTTCTTTCTTCTACATTGTTGTTGTAATCAAATTTTGCTATATTAAAACTAACGAACCATTAGGTTTGTTATAGAAAAAAAAAAAAAGAACTTGCATATGTTGCGAAATATATTGAACAGCAGTTGCAAAAAGAGATTTTGTTGGTATTTAATGTTAAAAGCTCTGGATTTTATTAAATTTGTATGTTATATTAATAATATGCTCTTTAAAATATGCTGAATATTGGCTAGTTTTATAAGCCTTTAAGTAGGCTATGGTATTATATAGATTACAGTAAAAGGATTAAGGTGTTAGAAGTTTTTGGTATATTTTTGAGGGTTAAACCGGGCTGTGAACAAGGGAGGAGTGGTATATTTTGTGGTAAATATGTTTAGATGGTAAATGTTTTAGATTTTAAAGCATTTAAGATGGTTAAAGGTTTTAGTATAGTTTTTGTGAGAGAATGAAAAAAATAACACATTTAGGCCATTAATTAAAGGTCAGCCTAAAAATATGTTATGTTAATTCCCTAGTTCTAGTGGTTAGTGTTGATATTGCTGTTAATAAATTTCATTTTTGTTTTTTGCCAAACATATAGCGGTTTCACCTACACAGTTATTTAAAGGTCACAGCCTTAAAATATGCAATATTTTTTCAACATTTCCGTTAACACTTACAAGTGGCAACATTTTAGACAATAAATAAAAGCTTTTTTGTTACTATTTCTATTAGCAATTTATTTACGAGCACTTTTAATGCACAATAATCAATAATAATTAATTTGTTAGCTTTTTTGTTAATAACAAAAGTAATAAAAACATATATATAGTTAAACACGTAAACCGAACTAATGGTTATGAAAAAACAGGAAAACACAAAGTACTTTTTTTCAATGAAAGTAATATTTTCATAAAAAAAGCGATTTTGCTAAAAAAACAAAAAGGAAACTGAAATATCAATTATAATTTGTCGCATACATTTGTATGTAAATTTATTTATAAAACACAATAAATGTCCTGGCTAAACACTACTGACACTTTTATATAGAAAATACAGTTTTATACAAATTTATGTTGGTATTGATGTATGTATATGTGTGTTGTCTACAGCGGCACATCACTGTCAATACTTGTTAAAATTAGCAATGCATGTCAAAAGGATATAAGTCTAACAACAATCGCAACAGCAGCAAAATACAATAACAACTTGTAATAACAATAATAAATTGAAATATAGCAGGAAAATATATATGATATTTATATACAATTTTTTCTATTTAGATTCATAAATAAAAATGTTATTAGTGGGAAATGTATATTTGAAGAGCTTTTGCCATTTGAATAATCATTCTATGAAAACGATATGACACTTGAGTATGTGTAAATAGTTTTGAAAACACACATAAAAACCTATAAACCTATACATGTAACATCAATATTAAATAAAAATATATTTACAAGGACCTCTAGTAGGTCGGCTTCTTTTTAATGTAATTTGAGTAGCAGCAAAACACACACACACCCACACACATAAAACCTAAAGAGATCAAGTCGAAGCGAAATAAACATAAGGCAACGTAAATGATTGATTTATAGGTTGATTACCATCAATAATATGTGTAAACACTTTTGTAGATTTAAATTAAATAAGAAAAAACAACCAGCACGCATGAGAGTGAGAATTTAAATGCCAACAAGACTATTTGTTATGGAATATATACTTAAGTATAACTTATTATGTCAAAGCTAAACTTATGATATTGCTTTTATACATGCAGATTATTGAAGCAATTTGTTTGCACAATTTGAAATTGAGATTTTATGGAAATAAACATTTGCACTTGAAAAATATTTAATTTATTAGTAATTTATAACTAAAAAATTATAATATATATTAAAGAACATATAAAATTAAAAAAAAAACTTCATCTTTCAAAAAGTTTCTTGATTAAAAATCTCAAAATAAAACAACATTCAATTTTATTTCAAAATTTGGCGTATACTTAATTTTTGAAATATCAGTAAATCATTAATGCGTATACGTACAGCTGTCGCCTCAAAAGCTAAACTTTTCACTTGAAATGTAAAATGTTAAAGTAGACTAGACTGTAGACTAGACTATAGACTAGACTATAGACTAGACTATAGACTAGACTATAGACTAGACTATAGACTAGACTATAGACTAGACTATAGACTAGACTATAGACTAGACTATAGACTAGACTATAGACTAGACTATAGACTAGACTATAGACTAGACTATAGACTAGACTATAGACTAGACTATAGACTAGACTATAGACTAGACTATAGACTAGACTATAGACTAGACTATAGACTAGACTATAGACTAGACTATAGACTAGACTATAGACTAGACTATAGACTAGACTATAGACTAGACTATAGACTAGACTATAGACTAGACTATAGACTAGACTATAGACTAGACTATAGACTAGACTAGACTATAGACTAGACTATAGACTAGACTATAGACTAGACTATAGACTAGACTATAGACTAGACTATAGACTAGACTATAGACTAAACTATAGACTAGACTATAGACTAGACTATATACTAGACTGACTATACTAGACTATGGACTAGACTATAGACTAGACTAAAGACTAGACTATAGACTAGACTATTAACTAGACTACAGACTAGACTATAGAATAGACTATAGACTAGACTATAGACTATACTATAGACTAGACTATAGACTATACTATAGACTAGACTATAGACTAGACTATAGACTAGATTGTAGACTAGACTATAGACTAGACTATAGACTAGACTATAGACTAGACTATAGACTGGACTATATACTAGACTATAGACTAGATTGTAGACTAGACTATAGACTAGACTATAGACTAGACTATAGACTAGACTATAGACTAGACTATAGACTAGACTATAGACTAGACTATAGACTAGACTATAGACTAGACTATAGACTATAGACTAGACTATAGACTAGACTATAGACTAGACTATAGACTAGTCTATAGTCCAGTCTATAGTCCAGTCTATAGTCTAGCCTATAGTCTAGTCTATAGTCTAGTCTATAGTCTAGTCTATAGTCTAGTCTATAGTCTACTCTATAGTCTAGTCTATAGTCTAGCTCTATAGTCTAGTCTATAGTCTAGTCTATAGTCTAGTCTATAGTCTAGTCTATAGTCTAGTCTATAGTCTAGTCATAGTCTAGTCTATAGTCTAGTCTATATCTAGTCATGTCTGTCCTATAGTCTAGTCTATAGTCTAGTCTATAGTCTAGTCTATAGTCTAGTCTATAGTCTAGTCTATAGTCTAGTCTATAGTCTAGTCTATAGTCTAGTCTATTAGTCTAGTCTAGTCTAGTCTATAGTCTAGTCTATAGTCTAGTCTATAGTCTAGTCTATAGTCTAGTCTATAGTCTAGTCTATAGTCTAGTCTATAGTCTAGTCTATAGTCTAGTCTATAGTCTAGTCTATAGTCTAGTCTATAGTCTAGTCTATAGTCTAGTCTATAGTCTAGTCTATAGTCTAGTCTATAGTCTAGTCTATAGTCTAGTCTATAGTCTAGTCTATAGTCTAGTCTATAGTCTAGTCTATAGTCTAGTCTAGTCTAGTCTATAGTCTAGTCTATAGTCTAGTCTATAGTCTAGTCTATAGTCTAGTCTATAGTCTAGTATATAGTCTAGTCTATAGTCTAGTCTATAGTCTAGTCTATAGGTCTAGTCTATAGTCTAGTCTATAGTCTAGTATATAGTCTAGTCTATAGTCTAGTCTATAGTCTAGTCTATAGTCTAGTCTATAGTCTAGTCTATAGTCTAGTCTATAGTCTAGTCTATAGTCTATAGTCTAGTCTATAGTCTAGTCTATAGTCTAGTCTATAGTCTAGTCTATGGTCTAGCCTATAGTCTAGCCTATAGTCTAGTCTATAGTCTAGTCTATAGTCTAGTCTATAGTCTAGTCTATAGTCTAGTCTATAGTCTAGTCTATAGTCTAGTCTAGTCTATAGTCTAGCCTATAGTCTAGTCTATAGTCTAGTCTATAGTCTAGTCTATAGTCTAGCCTATAGTCTAGTCTATAGTCAAGTCTATAGTCTAGTTTGTAGTCTAGTGTACTCTATACCTTTTTATTTTAAACAATAATTCGTTTATCAATTTTCCATTTTACATAAGTTTTTTTCACACAATGAAATAAAAATTTTATTAGACATTTTCACAAAATCTTATTTGCAATATCTTACAAAACTAAAACTTAATACTGAACTTATAAAACTAAATACATGTTATAAATGTTATAAAGCTGAGGTATTTCCGTTAGGAAAATTTATATTTTTTTTATCACATACAATAAATTATTATCGAAAGAAAAAAACTTATTTGACTAACAATACTCTTGTACAAAACAGGTTAACATAAACCTAGGAAAGAACAGTAAAACCTTGCTAAAATGTTTTAAAGATATTTCTAATAAATTTATGCCAACAATATTAAAATGTTATATAAATTTTCGTCATATACATAAATTATTCCAATTTTGTCTAAAATTTTTTCTAAACCTTTTATCGTGTACCTACTGTATCATTTTCATACTTCCTGCGTGTTATGGCTGAAATCTGCATTTTATGTTTTACACGTTCCTAAATTCTCTGTTAACCTTATTATATGAATTTATTCCTGTTATTTTCAAACACTATTCTTCTCCTAATAATGTCACGTTTCAACATTAGTTTTACTCCTGCTACTAACACTATTCCAGCCATCAGCAGTTGGCACTTTACTAGTAATAGTTGCTGTTGACGTTGTCACTCCTGCTGCTGATGATTTTGTTGTTGCTGCTAAATCTTCGCTTTGTAAACTATTTCGTTTTATTGCAGCTGTCATTGTTGCAACATCTATCAATGTGTCATTCATTTCATGTAAATTTTCTGTTGTCACATTGTTGTTGTTAGTTGTCGTTGGCTGCACGTCCCCATTTGCCTGCTGTTGTGCTTCCAAAACGTGCTGTTGCTTTTGTACACTTGGTAACAATGTTAGAGCTGCAGATATTTTCTTAAATTCACCCGCAGCTGCACCAAAAGTATTTTTTCCATATGGGGGTTCATCATTTGTATCCAAAAAGAATTTACCACGTAATCTAGAATGAAGAGAGTTTGTTAGAAATACTAAACACCCTGTTTAAATATTAAAAGTTCTAGTATAAACAAATTCCTATAAATCATGTCTGTTTAATATAAAATATTATATTTAGTTAAGATTTCATTTCGGTCTCCTTATTCTTTGCTCACTGCCAACATATTCTTTTTAAAATCCTTGTATTCTATTGTAAATAGGATAACAAACGATGATTGATGACAATCACTCAAAATACTACTTGTATAAATATAGTATATCTATAGGGGTTATCATTTTGTAAAGAACACAAAAGGAAAATTTAACAAAGTATTTATTCTTTTTTACTAGAAATTTAAGGGCTTATTCTCAACGGATTAACATACACACTAGAGTACAGACGAGACCAGAACTGAAGTCGAACAGAACTAGAACAACTAGACAGAACTAGAACAGAACTAGAACAGAACTAGAACAGAACTAGAACAGAACTAGAACAGAACTAGAACAGAACTAGAACAGAACTAGAACAGAACTAGACAGAACTAGAACAGAACTAGAACAGAACTAGAACAGAACTAGAACAGAACTAGAACAGAACTAGAACAGAACTAGAACAGAACTAGAACAGAACTAGAACAAACTAGAACAGAACTAGAACAGAACTAGAACAGAACTAGAACAAACTAGAACAGAACTAGAACTAGAACAGAACTAGAACAGAACTAGAACAGAACTAGAACAGAACTAGAACAGAACTAGAACAGAACTAGAACAGAACTAGAACAGAACTAGAACAGAACTAGAACAGAACTAGAACAGAACTAGAACAGAACTAGAACAGAACTAGAACAGACTATAACAGAATAGAACAACTAGAACAGAACTAGAACAGAACTAGAACAGAACTAGAACAGAACTAGAACAGAACTAGAACAGAACTAGAACAGAACTAGAACAGAACTAGAACAGAACTAGAACAGAACTAGAACAGAACTAGAACAGAACTAGAACAGAACTAGAACAGAACTAGAACAGAACTAGAACAGAACTAGAACAGAACTAGAACAGAACTAGAACAGAACTAGAACAGAACTAGAACAGAACTAGAACAGAACTAGAACAGAACTAGAACAGAACTAGAACAGAACTAGAACAGAACTAGAACAGAACTAGAACAGAACTAGAACAGAACTAGAACAGAACTAGAACAGAACTAGAACAGAACTAGAACAGAACTAGAACAGAACTAGAACAGAACTAGAACAACTAGAACAGAACTAGAACAGAACTAGAACAGAACTAGAACAGAACTAGAACAGAACTAGAACAGAACTAGAACAGAACTAGAACAGAACTAGAACAGAACTAGAACAGAACTAGAACAGAACTAGAACAGAACTAGAACAGAACTAGAACAGAACTAGAACAGAACTAGAACAGAACTAGAACAGAACTAGAACAGAACTAGAACAGAACTAGAACAGAACTAGAACAACTAGAACAGAACTAGAACAGAACTAGAACAACTAGAACAGAACTAGAACAGAACTAGAACAGAACTAGAACAGAACTAGAACAGAACTAGAACAGAACTAGAACAACTAGAACAGAACTAGAACAGAACTAGAACAGAACTAGAACAGAACTAGAACAAACTAGAACAGAACTAGAACAGAACTAGAACACTAGAACTAGAACAGAACTAGAACAGAACTAGAACAGAACTAGAACAACTAGAACAGAACTAGAACAGAACTAGAACAGAACTAGAACAGAACTAGAACAGAACTAGAACAGAACTAGAACAGAACTAGAACAGAACTAGAACAGAACTAGAACAGAACTAGAACAGAACTAGAACAGAACTAGAACAGAACTAGAACAGAACTAACAACTAGAACAGAACTAACAGAACTAGAACAGAACTAGAACAAACTAGAACAGAACTACAACTAGAACAGAACTAGAACAGAACTAGAACAGAACTAGAACAGAACTAGAACAGAACTAGAACAGAACTAGAACAGAACTAGAACAGAACTAGAACAGAACTAGAAAGAACTAGAACAGAACTAGAACAGAACTAGAACAGAACTAGAACAGAACTAGAACAAAAAGAACAGAACTAGAACAGAACTAGAACAGAACTAGAA
The DNA here is from genome assembly GCF_015586225.1 of Lucilia sericata. Classification (NCBI taxonomy): domain Eukaryota; kingdom Metazoa; phylum Arthropoda; class Insecta; order Diptera; family Calliphoridae; genus Lucilia; species Lucilia sericata. Next base: position 176,794 of record NW_023994491.1, read on the forward strand.
CAACTAGAACAGAACTAGAACAGAACTAGAACAGAACTAGAACAGAACTAGAACAGAACTACAACACAACTAGAACAGAACTAGAACAGAAAGAACTAGAACAGAACTAGAACAGAACTAGAACAGAACTAGAACAGAACTTGAACAGAACTAGAACAGAACTAGAACAGAACTAGAACAGAACTAGAACAGAACTAGAACAGAACTAGAACAGAACTAGAACAGAACTAAACAGAACTAGAACAAACTAGAACAGAACTAGAACAGAACTAGAACAGAACTAGAACAGAACTAGAACAGAACTAGAACAGAACTAGAAACAGAACTAGAACAGAACTAGAACAGAACTAGAACAGAACTAGAACAGAACAGAACTAGAACAGAACTAGAACAGAACTAGAACAGAACTAGAACAGAACTAGAACAGAACTAGAACAGAACTAGAACAGAACTAGAACAACTAGAACAGAACTAGAACGAACTAGAACAGAACTAGAACAGAACTAGAACAGAACTAGAACAGAACTAAAACAGAACTAGAACTAGAACAGAACTAGAACAGAACTAGAACAGAACTAGAACAGAATAGAACAGAACTAGAACAGAACTAGAACAGAACTAGAACAGAACTAAAACAGAACTAAAACAGAACTAGAACAGAACTAAAACAGAACTAGAACAGAACTAGAACAGAACTAGAACAGAACTAGAACAGAACTAGAACAGAACTAGAACAGAACTAGAACAGAACTAGAACAGAACTAGAACAGAACTAGAACAGAACTAGAACAGAACTAGAAAACTAGAACTGAACTAGAACTAGAACTGAAGTAGAACTGAAGTAGAACTGAACTAGAACTGAACTAGAACTAGAACTAGAACTGAACTAGAACTGAACTAGAACTGAACTAGAACTGAACTAGAACTGAACTAGAACTGAACTAGAACTGAACTAGAACTGAACTAGAAACTGAACTAGAACTGAACTAGAACTGAACTAGAACTGAACTAGAACTGAACTAGAACCGAACTAGAACTAGAACTGAACAAGAACAGAACTAGAACTAAATTAGAAGCTTTACAACTTTAATGCAAAAATAGAAATTAATAAAGTTTACCTTAACAAAAACTAATTAAAATCTCTCTTGATCAATTTAAGCCCAAAGCTAATGCAATTATGTTTCCTTATTTATACTTCAATGACATTTTCTCTACTATAACTTTCTTAATAAAGTTACACAAAACAATTTTCTTTGGCCATAAATATTCCCTTGCTAAATAAACACCCACTCACCTTTTGTCAGCTCCCATGCCCATGAATGCTTTGCCATTGCCATCACGACAAGTGCCAAATAATTTTGAAGGTTCACATCTGTTGGCTGGAAAGGCATATGGACGGCGTATAGATTCAATAAAATATTCCCAGGCACGTTGATGGCTGCAGCCTACTGAAAATGCACACAAACACATATACACTGAAGAAAAAGCCATAAACTATTATATGAGTACAACAACTTACTTATTATGCCCAACCAACGATTATTGGCAATTTCCTGCCGGGCACAACCAGGCTGTAAGGCGTGACCACCATTAGGATAGAAATCAGCATGACCCATAGCTTCAGGATTACCCAAAATACCACCATCTGTGTGTATAATATCCACAAATTGAGCATCTTTGGGACTCAAGCGGCGATTCGAACTGCCATCCTCAAATAAAGGCAAAGCTGGGTCAAGACCTAGAGGAACATAAATTCGATAAATAAATGTTTAAAGTTGTTTGTGTTGTTGTTTAATCTACCTGTTATTCTAGGCAAATAGATACCCCATTCCTGCAGTTGTTTGCCTATGAAACCCGAAACCTCTGCTCCCAAGCTAAAACCTATCAAATGGATCTTTTGCACTTGATAGCCCTGCTGTAAAAGGAAACGTATAAATCTTGCCACATATCTGGCTGCCACGGGTAAATTATCAACTGCATTGGTATACCAGGGCACCGCAGTCATTGGACTCCAATCGATGAGTATGACATTGTAATTTCCGCCTTTTAAAAATGCTATCAAAGGAATAAAATAAAAACGCACATATAGCGACACATACAAGAGTATAAATATAAATATGCAATTAATTTTCTGTAGGGAATAAAATGTCCTTAAACATACATACACATACCATACACATATACAATTATGCCGCACAGTTTAAATGATAGCTATAGACCCCTTATGACAGTTTAGAGTAAATTATCTAGTGACGTTTATTTCCATTCAGTAGTCAACAATCCCCCAGTACTGTCGGGTATTATATAGCATGTGTGTTTGTGGTGTATGTAAGTGTGTGTTGTTCTGCTATGTGTGAATGCATATTAATAATAACTTACCATCTTTAACCTCCTGACTACTTTGTTTTTCACCCGTCGCTGATTCAGAGAAGCCATGCAAATAAATTGCCAAAGGATAATTGAAATTGAAATTGCTTTTGCGCAAACGTTTCTCATCACTCAAAATAAATATTGAAATTTAAATGGATTTTTCTAGCAAAAGGAAAATGGAAACAAAATTTTGATTAAAAATATTTTTCCAAAGAAACAAATTAGGATAATTAAAATTAACAAAAAGTTAAACTGAATTGAATCAGAACAAAACTAGAACAGAACTAGAACAGAACTAGAACAGAACTAGAAACAGAACTAGAACAGAACTAGAACAGAAGAACTTAGACACAGAACTAGAACAGAAACTAGAACAGAACTAGAACAGAACTTAGAAAGAACTAGACAGAACTAGACAGAACTAGACACAGAACTAGAACAGAACTCGAACAGAACTAGAACAGAACTAGAACAGAACTAGAACAGAAAAACTAGAACAGAACTAGAACAGAACTAGAACAGAACTAGAACAGAACTAGAACAGAACTAGAACAGAACTAGAACAGAACTAGAACAGAACAACTAGAACAGAAACTAGAACAGAACTAGAACAGAACTAGAACAGAACTAGAACAGAACTAGAACAGAAACTAGAACAGAACTAGAACAGACTAGAACAGAACTAGAACAGAACTAGAACAGAACTAGAACAGAAACTAGAACAGAACTAGAACAGAACTAGAACAGAACTAGAACAGAACTAGAACAGAATAGAACAGAACTAGAACAGAACTAGAACAGAACTAGAACAGAACTAGAACAGAACTAGAACAGAACTAGAAACAGAACTAGAACAGAACTAGAACAGAACTAGAACAGAACTAGAACAGAACTAGAACAGAACTAGAACAGAACTAGAACAGAACTAGAACAGAACTAGAACAGAACTAGAACAGAACTAGAACAGAACTAGAAACAGAACTAGAACAGAACTAGAACAGAACTAGAACAGAACTAGAACAGAACTAGAACAGAACTAGAACAGAACTAGAACAGAAACTAGAACCAGAACTAGACAGAACTAGAACAGAACTAGAACAGAACTAGAACAGAACTAGAACAGAGAACTAGAACAGAACTAGAACAGAACTTAGAACAGAACTAGAACAGAACTAGAACAGAACTAGAACAGAACTAGAACAGAACTAGAACAGAACTAGAACAGAACTAGAACAGAACTAGAACAGAACTAGACAGAACTAGAACAGAACTAGAACGAACTAGAACAGAACTAGAACAGAACTAGAACAGAACTAGAACAGAACTAGAACAGAACTAGAACAGAACTAGAACAGAACTAGAACAGAACTAGAACAGAACTAGAACAGAACTAGAACAGAACTAGAACAGAACTAGAACAGAACTAGAACAGAACTAGAACAGAACTAGAACAGAACTAGAACAGAACTAGAACAGAACTAGAACAGAACTAGAACAGAACTAGAACGAACTAGAACAGAATAGAACAGAACTAGAACAGAACTAGAACAGAACTAGAACAGAACTAGAACAGAACTAGAACAGAACTAGAACAGAACTAGAACAGAACTAGAACAGAACTAGAACAGAACTAGAACAGAACTAGAACAGAACTAGAACAGAACTAGAACAGAACTAGAACAGAACTAGAACAGAACTAGAACAGACTAGAACAGAACTAGAACTAGAACTGAACTAGAACTAACTAGAACTGAACTAGAACTGAACTAGAACTGAACTAGAACTGAACTAGAACTGAACTAGAACTGAACTAGAACTGAACTAGAACTGAACTAGAACTGAACTAGAACTGAACTAGAACTGAACTAGAACTGAACTAGAACTGAACTAGAACTGAACTAGAACTGAACTAGAACTGAACTAGAACTGAACTAGAACTGAACTAGAACTGAACTAGAACTGAACTAGAACTGAACTAGAAACTGAACTAGAAACTGAACTAGAAACTGAACTAGAACTGAACTAGAACTGAACTAGAAACTGAACTAGAACTGAACTAGAACTGAACTAGAACTGAACTAGAAACTGAAACTAGAACTGAACTAGAACTGAACTAGAACTGAACTAGAACTGAACTAGAATGACTAGAAAACTAGAACTAAACTAGAACTGAACTAGAACTGAACTAGAACTGAACTAGAACTGAACTAGAACTGAACTAGAACTGATCTAGAACTGAACTAGAACTGAACTAGAACTGAACTAGAACTGAACTAGAACTGAACTAGAACTGAACTAGAACTGAACTAGAACTGAACTAGAACTGAACTAGAACTGAACTAGAACTGAACTAGAACTGAACTAGAACCGAACTAGAACTAGAACTGAACTAGACTCGACTATAGTCGAGATAATAGACTCGATAGACTCCACTATAGACTCGACAATAGTCTCGGCTATAGACTAGAATATAGTCTCGATGATATTCTTCATAGTTATAGTCTAGTCTAGTATTTTCTTTGTAAAGAAGAGATTTTTTCTTTTAACTTACCTCGTATACAACATAAATTTAATATCATCTCTTTCCTTTATCTCACAACAATTCGAGCAGAATCCCCTAGGACTGGGACTATAAAATATGGGAGAACCAGCTGTAATTAAAAAACAAATTGAAAGTGAAAATTTTGCTCATTAAATACTTAATTAATGAAACAAACAAATGTTTTGTATTGCCAAAATAAATTTACATAAACTTTTAATTAAAGTGTTTTTTATACAATTTAGTTTTTAATCAAAATTCCACCCTGAACTTGAACGTGAAACAAGATTTACAAAATCAATTAATGGTCATCAGTAAATACGACAAAAAAAACAACAAAACACACACAATTTAAATTCATAACAAGCAATGCAGGCAATAATAGAAAAAGATTAGGGGGAAGGTAGCCTAAGAGGGATATTACAAATAATTTGTTTGGTTTGGTAATATATTAGAAGAAATTCAAGGAATTAGGGCTTAACAAAAGATGTGAGTTATAAGGGTTTTTTTATATTTAACCGCTTGTTTAGGTTAGCGCACCTTCCCCATTAGTCAGCTAGTTTGAAATTTGAAATATTACGTTTTCTTCACACATTGTTAAAACGTGATTTTGGATTATTTGTTTTGGTATGTTAAGCCACTATAGTAGCAGCTAGTTAAAAACAACAACAACAACAACTCTATAATTATCAGTTTTGTTTTTATCTTTAAATTCATTGCAGTTTAAGCCAATTAAATACAAAATGTGCTATAAAAATCTAACAACAATTTAATGTCTTTATGATCAATTTAAATTCACCATAAAAACTGTAAAAAAACTTTAAAATCATTGTCAATGTTAAGATTTTATTGTCATTAGTTTGTTTTTATAATGAATATCATTAATTTCAAAAATGATGCGTCTTTTGTTCACTCTCTCTCTCGCTTATAATAAAAACTATTCATTTATGTATATTTATTTAAATATTAAAAAAAAAAACATTTTTAAATCTATATCATGGCATTTTTTGTTTATATTTTTTGTTAACATTATATTAACAAAATGCGGAAATGAATGTTTTGTTTTGCCTCCACATTTGTTGAGGTTCTTTTTTTAGCCGGCTGCTGTTTATTAAATTAACACTCTTTTTTTTTTGTAGTTAAATAGTAATCATAATATTTGTATTAAATCATAAATTATAAAGCATATAAATGGGGGCAATACTATTGCAAAACAAAAACTACATGCGGTTTTTAAGATTTTGATGGTTAAATATTGAAAATATCAGAAAATAAAGTTAATGGAACTAAAAAAAAGTTCATTAAACTAATTAAATAAACTTAATGATTATGCACAATAATTTATGATTCATTTTATATAATAGATAATATTTTATTTAAAGAGGTATTTTAAGAACTGTTTAAGAACTCATTAAGAAAAAATTTAAAAAATGTTTGAATTAAAGTCTCTAGTTCTGCTATAGTTCATTTTTAAATGAGCAGTTCTATTTCAGTTCTAGTTCAGTTCAGTCAGTTCTAGTTCAGTTCTAGTTCAGTTCTAGTTCAGTTCTAGTTCAGTTCTAGTTCAGTTCTAGTTCAGTTCTAGTTCAGTTCTAGTTCAGTTCTAGTTCAGTTCTAGTTCAGTTCTAATTCAGTTCTAGTTCAGTTCTAGTTCAGTTCTAGTTCAGTTCTAGTTCAGTTCTAGTTCAGTTCTAGTTCAGTTCTAGTTCAGTTCTAGTTCAGTTCTAGTTCAGTTCTAGTTCAGTTCTAGTTCAGTTCTAGTTCATTCTAGTCATTCTAGTTCAGTTCTAGTTTCAGTTCTAGTTCAGTTTAGTTCAGTTCTAGTTCAGTTCTAGTTCAGTTTTCTAGTTCAGTCTAGTTCAGTTCTAGTTCAGTTCTAGTTCAGTTCTAGTTCAGTTCTAGTTCAGTTCTAGTTCAGTTCTAGTTCAGTTCTAGTTCAGTTCTAGTTCAGTTCTAGTTTAGTTCTAGTTCAGTTCTAGTTCAGTTCTAGTTCAGTTCTAGTTCAGTTCTAGTTCAGTTCTAGTTCAGTTCTAGTCAGTTCTAGTTCGTTCAGTTCTAGTTCAGTTCTAGTTCAGTTCTAGTTCAGTTCTAGTTCAGTTCTAGTTCAGTTCTAGTTCAGTTCTAGTTCAGTTCTAGTTCAGTTCTAGTTCAGTTCTAGTTCAGTTCTAGTTCAGTTCTAGTTCAGTTCTAGTTCAGTTCTAGTTCAGTTCTAGTTCAGTTCTAGTTCAGTTCTAGTTCAGTTCTAGTTCAGTTCTAGTTCAGTTCTAGTTCAGTTCTAGTTCAGTTCTAGTTCAGTTCTAGTTCAGTTCTAGTTCAGTTCTAGTTCAGTTCTAGTTCAGTTCTAGTTCAGTTCTAGTTCAGTTCTAGTTCAGTTCTAGTTCAGTTCTAGTTCAGTTCTAGTTCAGTTCTAGTTCAGTTCTAGTTCAGTTCTAGTTCAGTTCTAGTTCAGTTCTAGTTCAGTTCTAGTTCAGTTCTAGTTCAGTTCTAGTTCAGTTCTAGTTCAGTTCTAGTTCAGTTCTAGTTCAGTTCTAGTTCAGTTCTAGTTCAGTTCTAGTTCAGTTCTAGTTCAGTTCTAGTTCAGTTCTAGTCAGTTCTAGTTCAGTTCTAGTTCAGTTCTAGTTCAGTTCTAGTTCAGTTCTAGTTCAGTTCTAGTTCAGTTTCTAGTTCAGTTTCTAGTTCAGTTCTAGTTCAGTTCTAGTTCAGTTCTAGTTCAGTTCTAGTTCAGTTCTAGTTCAGTTCTAGTTCAGTTCTAGTTCAGTTTAGTTCAGTTCTAGTTCAGTTCTAGTTCAGTTCTAGTTCAGTTCTAGTTCAGTTCTAGTTCAGTTCTAGTTCAGTTCTAGTCAGTCTCTAGTTCAGTTCTAGTTCAGTTCTAGTTCAGTTCTAGTTCAGTTCTAGTTCAGTTCTAGTTCAGTTCTAGTTCAGTTCTAGTTCAGTTCTATTTCAGTTCTAGTTCAGTTTTAGTTCAGTTCTAGTTCAGTTTTAGTTCAGTTTTAGTTCAGTTCTAGTTCAGTTTTAGTTCAGTTTTAGTTCAGTTCTAGTTTAGTTCTAGTTCAATTCTAGTTCGCTTCTAATTCACTTTTAGTTCAGTTGTAGTTCACTTCTAATTCACTTTTAGTTCACTTCTCCTCTAATTCTATAGTTTTCTAATTCTGTTCTAGTTCACTTTTTGTTCAATTCTTTAATTTTGTTTCACCAAAAAGCTTATTCACCAAGAAATGTAGAAAATGATTTCTTTTTACACTTACCTAATAGAAATGTAAATATTCCACATAAAGCTGAGGTGGCCGGCAAAGCCATGATTTATCTTTTAATAAGGAAAAAGGATTTTCGAAGACGTTCGAAAATTTGAAATACTTTTTTTTTTAATTTAAGTTTAATGATTACTCGACTTAACAGTATTAGTTGTAAATTGGTTTAAATTTTTAGATTTTTATTTAAAATGTTATTTTTTATAAAAATTTTTAATACTCTTCAAGTTGAAATTTATTTTTGTTTCAATTTTCAATATATAATTTATTATTTCTAATATTTTATTTTCTGTTTATTTTTAATTTTGTTTTTAAATATTTTATTTTATATTTGTTTAATTTTTTCTTTTAAGTTTTATTAAATGTTTTTTCAATTCCATAAATTTTCATATTTTCTTAAATTTTTTTTCTAAATTCAAAATTCCTAACGATTAATATTTAAAGCTTCTTCCACAACCGCCGCAATACGCGTTTAAAATCCAACTGATTGCTATAAAAACTTGCGAAATGACAAAACAAAACAGAAAAAAACACGTTGTTAACTTAATAAAATAAACAAATAGTATAAAAAAACAACAAAAATTACTAAAAAATTCTACTTTGAAAATATAAACAGCTACAAATATAAAAAAAATATTTAACTTGGCCCCAAAGCCAAGAAATCTATAAGAGGAAACAAACTGTTAACAAAAAATAAAGAAAGAAGAACAATTCAATGAGTTTTGTCAAATACAACAACTACAAATAAACAAAAACAAAGTATTTCTTACAAATTCTAATAAATCATAATGAAACGATTTTATAAACTTTAAAACATTTGTACAAAAACATCTTGTTTAACACAATAATTTAAAATAAAATCAAACTACTGAAGCGCCTCCATTAAAACAGCAAAAAACAAAAGACTTAAACAACAAACTTTGTTTACAATTATTGGCTTTTTGTTTTGTTTTTTAGCTCTCCCTCTCTTCCTCTCTCTAGGCTAATTATCATGAACATACAATATCTTTCCTGCATCATTTAAGCTTAATTAATTTATTATGCGTAACGTTGACTTTAAAACCAAAAATAAAAATAATAAAAATCGTTTAATTAACTACATAATTTAATTACTTTGACGTCATTTTTTTTAAACAATTCTTTTATTGTTGTTTTTTTTGTCATTTAGTAAAGGAAATCTTTTGTTTTTGTTTAAAATCTTGAGTAATTTTTAAATTCTATTTGTAACGTGCAACTTTTAAGCAATTTTTCTATAAACTAACTAATTGTTAGACACTCCTTATCTATTGTAAATTCTCATTTATAATGTAAAGGTTATTAAATTTAAATAATTTATTAACTAACGAATGTGCCAAAAGTCATAAGGAAATAGCCTACATTTTAAAACAACAACAAGGTATAAAACATACGTGTTAAATTTACTATTTATGTTTTTAATTTTCAATATTTAAATTATTATTAAGTGGGTGCCTCTTTAAACAAAAAGTATATTTGCTAAATAGTTAGACTAAGTTCACTGACTTAAGTCTAGCTATTAAGGAACAAATAAGATAATTGTTAAGTGACCTTAGATTCCACTATAAAAACTAATTAATAGTTAACTACTATTGCAAGTTCAATTACCCCAGTGAAACCTAGACTACAGACGAGACTATAAACAAAACTATGGACTAACTATATAGACTAGAGTATAGACTAGACTCTAAACTGGACTATAGATTAGACTATAGACTAAAATATAGACTAGAGTATAGACAAGACTATAGACCAGATTATAGACTAGACTAACTATACTATAGACTAGACTATAAACTAGTCTATAGTCTAGTCTGAATTCTGGACTATAGTCCAGACTATAAACAAGAGTATATTCCAGACTATAGACTAGTCTATGTTCCATACTTTAGACTAGTCTATATTCCAGATAGTAGACTAGACTATAGTCCAGACTGTAGACTAGACAATAGTCCAGTCTATAGTCTATATTCCAGACTATAGAGTAGACTATAGTCCATACTATAGAATAGACTATAGTACATACTATAGACTAGACTATAATCCAGACTATAGACTAGAATATAGTCCAGACTATGTACTAGATTATAGACTAGACTATAGTCCAGACTATACACCAGAATATTGTCCAGACTATAGACTAGACTACAGTCCAGACTATAGACTAGACTATAGTCCAGACTATAGTCCATACTATAGACTAGACTATAGTCCAGACTATACACCAAATTATAGTCCGGACTATAGACTAGACTATAGTCCAGACTATAGACTAGACTATAGTCCATACTATAGTCCAGACTATAGACTAGACTATAGTCCATACTATAGCTATGATCCATACTGGGCTATAATACAGACTATAGATTACATTATATTCCAGACTATAGACTAGTTTATGTTCCCGACTTTAGACTAGCCTATAGTCCAGACTATAGACTAGCCTATAGTCCAGACTATAGACTAGACTACAGAGTAGACCATAGTTCAGACTATAGTCTAGTCTATATTCCAGACTATAGACTATACTATACTCCATACTATAGACTGGACTATAGTCCAGACTATAAACTAGAGTATCTTCCAGACTATAGACTAGTCTATGTTCCAGACTTTAGACTAGTCTATAGTCCAGACAGTAGACTAGACTATAGTCCTGACTGTAGACTAGACCATAGTCCAGACTATAGACTAGACTATAGTCCAGACTATGGACTAGACTAGACTAGACTATAGACTAAACTATAGACTAGAATATAGACTAGACTAGTCCAGACTATAGACTAGACTATAGTCCAGACTATAGACTAGACTATAGTCCAGACTATAGACTAGACTATAGTCCAGACTATAGACTAGACTATAGTCCAGACTATAGTCCAGACTATAGACTAGACTATAGTCCAGACTATAGACTAGACTATAGTCCAGACTATAGACTAGACTATAGTCCAGACTATAGACTAGACTATAGTCCAGACTATAGACTAGACTATAGTCCAGACTATAGACTAGACTATAATCCAGACTATAGACTAGACTATAGTCCAGACTATAGACTAGACTATAGTCCAGACTATAGACTAGACTATAGTCCAGACTATAGACTAGACTATAGTCCAGACTATAGACTAAACTATAGACTAGACTATAGTCCAGACTATAGCTAGACTATAGTCAGACTATAGACTAGACTATAGTCCAGACTATAGACTAGACTATAGTCCAGACTATAGACTAGACTATAGTCCAGACTATAGACTAGACTATAGTCCAGACTAGACTATAGACTAGACTATAGTCCAGACTATAGACTAGACTATAGTCCATACTATAGAATAGACTATAGTACATACTATAGACTAGACTATAGGCCAGACTATAGTACAGACTATAGACTATAGTCCAGACTATAGACTAGACCTATAGTCCAAACTATAGACTAGACTATAGTCCAAACTATAGACTAGACTATAGTCCAAACTATAGACTAGACTATAGTCCAGACTATAGTCCAGACTATAGACTAGACCTATAGTCCAGACTATAGACTAGACTATAGTCCAGACTATAGACTAGACTATAGTCCAGACTATAGACTAGACTGTAGTCCAGACTGTAGACTAGACTGTAGTCCAGACTTAGACTAGACTATAGTCCAGACTATAGGACTAGACTATAGTCCAGACTATAGACTAGACTGTAGTCCAGACTATAGACTAGACTGTAGTCCAGACTATAGACTAGACTATAGTCCAGACTATAGACTAGACTATAGTCCAGACTATAGACTAGACTATAGTCCAGACTATAGACTAGACTATAGTCCAGACTATAGACTAGACTATAGTCCAGACTATAGACTAGAATATAGTGCAGACTATAGACTAGACTATAGTCCAGACTATAGACTAGACTACAGTCCAGACTATAGACTAGACTATAGTCCAGACTATAGACTAGACTATAGTCCAGACTATAGACTAGACTATAGTCCAGACTATAGACTAGACTATAGTCCAGACTATAGACTGGACTATAGTCCAGACTATAGACTAGACTATAGTCCAGACTATAGACTGGACTATAGTCCAGACTATAGACTAGACTATAGTCCAGACTATAGATTAGACTATAGTCCAGACTATAGACTAGACTGTAGTCCAGACTATAGACTGGACTATAGTCCAGACTATAGACTAGACTATAGTCCAGACTATAGACTAGACTATAGTCCACACTATAGACTAGACTATAGTCCAGACTATAGACTAGACTATAGTCCACACTATAGACTAGACTATAGTCCAGACTATAGACTAGACTATAGTCCAGACTATAGACTAGACTATAGTACAGACTATAGACTAAACTATAGTCCAGACTATAGACTAGACTATAGTCCACACTATAGACTAGTCTATAGTCCAGACTATAGACTAGACTATAGTCCAGACTATAGACTAGACTATAGTCCAGACTATAGACTAGACTATAGTCCAGACTATAGACTAGACTATCAATCTTAAAAAATTGTGAAATATTTTAGAAATATTTTGTAATTGTAATTTTATTGCTACTATTATTAACTTATTATTGTTGTTTTCCTATTGCACATTGTCTACAATTTACAATTCACACCCATTTTTTGTTATTTTTATAAAAAAAAAAAATCTATTTATAAATCTTACACCCTCTATCTCTTAAGAGAGCTATTTTTAAACTCATTGTTATTCTTAAAGCAATTGTGTTTTATTGTTGAAGTCTTCCGATTTTTATTGCTGAAAATGTTTTATCAAAATACCACAACAAAAACAAACAGATTATTAAAACAAAAGAAACTTTTCCTTTAAATCCAGACGCGTGCTTTTGTGTAAAACATGTTTAATCTATTTATGCAAAATCTTTTTACAATGGGTGGTGAATAAACAATCAATTGAAATCGGATTTATATGGAATGAAAATAAAAACAATTTTTTAGTTCCGTGTGTGGCCATTTTAGTAAAAATATATTTAATATTGATTAAAAATGTTAATCTCGTGTTTAGACGGTATTTAGCGGTGGCAATATTAAATGTGTTTGAATGTGTTTGGAATGAAATAGGAAAGGTGTTTTAGATATAACACCCAGATAATTGTAAAATTTTCTTTAGAATTACTCCAGTTATGCGTAATAAATTTGAAACCACCCTTAAATAAGCTTGTCCAAATAAGCAATAAACTTAATAATAGTTTTTTAATATAAAATTATTATTTAGCAGCTTAATTTCAAAATAAACTTTTAAATTTTAATTATAGGTTTAAGGTTTCATACCACAACAACAACAAAAAAATAAGTAAGAAATTATAGTCGGGCGTGGCCGGCCATATGATACCCTACACCAGTTATGAATATTAAATGTGATTTATTTTTCATAATAAAGCATTTATCTTCAATATTCCCTTGTTCCGATACATTTAAACAATTTATGGATGAAAAACTAATTTGCTGAAAGAGGCTTTATATGGGGGCTAGGGGCAAATATGGACCAAGCCCGATAAAATTTTGTAAATATATTTATATTGACATAATATTTTATTGTGCTGAATTTCATCGCGATATTTGTGTTTATAAGCTAATTTGGGACATTTAAGTAATTTTCTGAAGGGGACTTTGTATGGGAGCTAGGGTCAAATGGGGCCCGATCTTTATGAAATTTGGCAGGGTCATCAAGACTTCTATAAAACTTAGTTGTGCCGTATACCGATATATCTGCATATTTAACATAATTATGAGCTCAGAAGCCCTTTTCGGGGGGTTCTGTTCTATGGGGGCTAGGTGAAATAATGGACCGATTTTCAATAGGCTTCGTCCTTAGGTCAAATAAAACGTGCATGCCAAATTTCATCCAATTATCTTGAAAATTGCGACCTGTACCTTGCACACAATTTTTACATGGACAGCCAGCCAGACGGACGGACGGACATAGCTTAATCGACTCAGAAAACGATTCTAAGCCGATTGGTATACTTTAAGGTGGGTCTAGGACGAATATTTTTGTATGTTACAAACATCAGCACAAATCCAATATACCCTCCCCACTAAAGTGGTGTAGGGTATAACAATTCTATAGAACTTTTGTTTAACTATTATTTTAGATTATAAAATAAATTCAATAGTTTTTTATTGATAAATGGAACTTGAGATATTTTATTAAGGTCTTTATCATAAAACCTATTTACACTTGAACTTCATTTAATTTATTGAACTTGCATTTTAAACTGGTTTTCATTTAAAATCATCTGAATAAATAGTTTATAGATTTTTGTAAAATTTACAACATTTATAAGTTTATGTTAATTTTACATTCTCATTTGTACTTGGCATCATATAAAATTTTATTTAAATCTTTTTGTATAATTTCTGTTAAAATATTAAACTTTTAAGAACATACGCTAACAAGTTAGACCTTAAGTCAGCATTAAGTATGCGGTTGCTTGTTTCAACCCAAGTTAAACATTATATTATTTACTAAAATTTTTCATTGTAGATTCAATTGTACAAATATGTATAGCAAGTAAATAATAGATTTAAAAAAAATATAAACTTTAAGCTTCGAACAATGCCAAAAATTTAAGTTGCGATAAATCATACCAACATTTTAATCTTAACCGTTAATCTAAACCCTAAATTCTAGTTTAGTTCTAGTTTAGTTCTAGTTCAGTTCTAGTTCAGTTCTAGTTCAGTTCTAGTTCAGTTCTAGTTCTGTTCTAGTTCTGTTCTAGTTCTGTTCTAGTTCTGTTCTATTTCTGTTCTAGTTCTGTTCTAGTTCAGTTCTAGTTCAGTTCTAGTTCAGTTCTAGTTCAGTTCTAGTTCAGTTCTAGTTCAGTTCTAGTTCAGTTCTAGTTCAGTTCTAGTTCAGTTCTAGTTCAGTTCTAGTTCAGTTCTAGTTCAGTTCTAGTTCAGTTCTAGTTCAGTTCTAGTTCAGTTCTAGTTCAGTTCTAGTTCAGTTCTAGTTCAGTTCTAGTTCAGTTCTAGTTCAGTTCTAGTTCAGTTCTAGTTCAGTTCTAGTTCAGTTCTAGTTCAGTTCTAGTTCAGTTCTAGTTCAGTTCTAGTTCAGTTCTAGTTCAGTTCTAGTTTAGTTCTAGTTTAGTTCAAGTTCTGTTCTAGTTCTGCTCTAGTTCAGTTCTAGTTCTGTTCAAGTTCTGTTCTAGTTCTGTTCTAGTTCTGTTCTAGTTCTGTTCTAGTTCTGTTCTAGTTCTGTTCTAGTTCTGTTCTACTAGTTCTGTCTAGTTCTGTTCTAGTTCTGTTCTAGTTCTGTTCTAGTTCTGTTCTAGTTCTGTTCTAGTTCTGTTCTAGTTCTGTTCTAGTTCTGTTCTAGTTCTGTTCTAGTTCTGTTCTAGTTCTGTTCTAGTTCTGTTCTAGTTCTGTTCTAGTTCTGTTCTAGTTCTGTTCTAGTTCTGTTCTAGTTCTGTTCTAGTTCTGTTCTAGTTCTGTTCTAGTTCTGTTCTAGTTCTGTTCTAGTTCTGTTCTAGTTCTGTTCTAGTTCTGTTCTAAGTTCTGTTCTAGTTCTGTTCTAGTTCTGTTCTAGTTCTGTTCTAGTTCTGTTCTAGTTCTGTTCTAGTTCTGTTCTAGTTCTGTTCTAGTTCTGTTCTAGTTCTGTTCTAGTTCTGTTCTAGTTCTGTTCTAGTTCTGTTCTAGTTCTGTTCTAGTTCTGTTCTAGTTTCTGTTCTAGTTCTGTTCTAGTTCTGTTCTAGTTCTGTTCTAGTTCTGTTCTAGTTCTGTTCTAGTTCTGTTCTAGTTCTGTTCTAGTTCTGTTCTAGTTCTGTTCTAGTTCTGTTCTAGTTCTGTTCTAGTTCTGTTCTAGTTCTGTTCTAGTTCTGTTCTAGTTCTGTTCTAGTTCTGTTCTAGTTCTGTTCTAGTTCTGTTCTAGTTCCGTTCTAGTTCTGTTCTAGTTCTGTTCTAGTTCTGTTCTAGTTCTGTTCTAGTTCTGTTCTAGTTCTGTTCTAGTTCCGTTCTAGTTCTGTTCTAGTTCTGTTCTAGTTCTGTTCTAGTTCTGTTTTAGTTCTGTTCTAGTTCTGTTCTAGTTTTGTTCTAGTTCTGTTCTAGTTCTGTTCTAGTTCTGTTCTAGTTCTGTTCTAGTTCTGTTCTAGTTCTGTTCTAGTTCTGTTCTAGTTCTGTTCTAGTTCTGCCCTAGTTCTGTCCTAGTTCTGTTCTAGTTCTGTTCTAGTTCTGTTCTAGTTCTATTCTAGTTCTGTTCTAGTTCTGTTCCAGTTTTAGTTCTTTCTAGTTCTGTCCTAGTTCAATGAAACTAATTTCGCTGTATTTTATTATAATTCTTTTATTAGATTTGAGTGTAAAATCTTCCCCTTCATGTAATTGTGTTCTTCTGAAATTTTCCTTAATTTCGTTTTCCAAAGGGAGGGTAACTGTTTGTATCCAAATAAAATTTACCACGTAAACTTAAAAAAAAAATAAATAATTGGTTTATATAATACTAATATAAATATATTTGAAAAACTCC
This sequence comes from Lucilia sericata, assembly GCF_015586225.1. Lineage (NCBI taxonomy): Eukaryota > Metazoa > Arthropoda > Insecta > Diptera > Calliphoridae > Lucilia > Lucilia sericata. Next base: position 193,470 of record NW_023994491.1, read on the forward strand.
ACACTCACTCTTCATCAGCGTAAAAACCCATATATGCTTTGCCATTAGGACCAAATTCACAATATCTAAATGTTTTGGAAGGTTTGCATATCTTGGATCTAAAAGTATAACGACTATTAACAGATTCTGCGAAATATTTCCAAGCACGATTATGACTGCAGTCAACTATAATTGAAATTGTTCAGTATTAAATAAATAATATCTAAGAAAAATCTTCAAGTACTAACAGAATGAATCAATGCAACGATCATCAGAAACTTTCCTAGTTATACAACCAGGCTGTAAAGCAGTGCCACCGTTAGGATAGAAATCCGCGTGACCCATTGCTTCTGAATTACCCGATAAGCTACCATCGGTATGTATAATATCAACAAATCGAGCCACTTTGTAATTCAGGTAGCGATAGGAACTCTCGGGCTTAAATGAATAATAAGGTGGATCCAGACCTTTAAAAAAATAATAACAATAACAAATTTCCTGTACTTGAAGCATGCAAATATGCTTTAAATACCCGTTATTCTGGACAATTTATAGTCCCATTTCTTTAATTTTTTGCCTATGTAACCAGCCACTTCTGCTCCCATACCAAAACCTATCACATGGATCTTTCTCAAACGATAATCCTCATTTACAAGAAATCGTATAAATTTTGCCACATGTTTGCCAACAACTTTTATATTACGAATAGAATTATCGTGCCAGGGTGCTGAAGACAATCTACTCCAATCGACGAGTATGACATTGTACCTTCCTTTTTCCAAAAATGCTTTGGAAAAACGAAAAGAGCAATAAATTTTAAAACATTTACGAAATTGTATATGACTTACCTTTATTAATCGCTTGAGCACTCTGCGATTGCTTGTAGCTTTCTCAAGATTGCTGTGAACATAAATTACGGTGGGATTCCTAAAACTAAATTCGCTTCGACGCAAACCTTTTCTATCTCCGACTTTTAAATAATCATATGTATAATGATTTCTGGGGAAAAAAAAATTACACAATGGAATCTTAAACAAAAATTAACTAGAACGGAATAACAGTAGAACTAGAACTTATGTAACTAGAACAGAACCAGAACTAGAACAGAACCAGAACTAGAACAGAACCAGAACCAGAACTAGAACAGAACTGGAACAGAAGCAGAACTAGAACAGAATTAGAACAGAACTAGAACAGAACTAGAACAGAACTAGAACAGAACTAGAACAGAACTAGAACAGAACTAGAACAGAACTAGAACAGAACTAGAACAGAACAGAACTAGAACAGAACTAGAACAGAACTAGCTTTCTCAAGATTGCTGTGAACATAAATTACGGTGGGATTCCTAAAACTAAATTCGCTTCGACGCAAACCTTTTCTATCTCCGACTTTTAAATAATCATATGTATAATGATTTCTGGGGAAAAAAAATTACACAATGGAATCTTAAACAAAAATTAACTAGAATGGAATAACAGTAGAACTAGAACTTATGTAACTAGAACAGAACCAGAACTAGAACAGAACCAGAACTAGAACAGAACCAGAACCAGAACTAGAACAGAACTGGAACAGAAGCAGAACTAGAACAGAATTAGAACAGAACTAGAACAGAACTAGAACAGAACTAGAACAGAACTAGAACAGAACTAGAACAGAACTAGAACAGAACTAGAACAGAACTAGAACAGAACTAGAACAGAACTAGAACAGAACAGAACTAGAACAGAACTAGAACAGAACTAGAACAGAACTAGAACAGAACTAGAACAGAACGAGAACAATAGAACAGAACTAGAACAGAACTAGAACAAACTAGAACAGAACTAAACAGAACTAGAACAGAACTAGAAAGAACTAGAACAGAACTAGAACAGAACTAGAACAGAACTAGAACAGAACTAGAACAGAACTAGAACAGAACTAGAACAGAACTAGAACAGAACTAGAACAGAACTAGAACAGAACTAGAACAGAACTAGAACAGAACTAGAACAGAACTAGAACAGAACTAGAACAGAACTAGAACAGAACTAGAACAGAACTAGAACAGAACTAGAACAGAACTAGAACAGAACTAGACAGAACTAGAACAGAACTAGAACAGAACTAGAACAGAACTAGAACAGAACTAGAACAGAACTAGAACAGAACTAGAACAGAACTAGAACAGAACTAGAACAGAACTAGAACAGAACTAGAACAGAACTAGAACAGAACTAGAACAGAACTAGAACAGAACTAGAACAGAACTAGAACAGAACTAGAACAGAACTAGAACAGAACTAGACAAACTAGAACAGAACTAGAACAGAACTAGAACAGAACTAGAACAGAACTAGAACAGAACTAGAACAGAACTAGAACAGAACTAGAACAGAACTAGAACAGAACTAGAACAGAACTAGAACAGAACTAGAACAGAACTAGAACAGAACTAGAACAGAACTAGAACAGAACTAGAACAAACTAGACAGAACTAGAACAACTAGAACAGAACTAGAACAGAACTAGAACAGAGCTAGAACAGAACTAGAACAGAACTAGAACAGAACTAGAACAAACTAGAACAGAACTAGAACAGAACTAGAACAGAACTAGAACAGAACTAGAACAGAACTAGAACAGAACTAGAACAGAACTAGAACAGAACTAGAACAGAACTAGAACAGAACTAGAACAGAACTAGAACAGAACTAGAACAGAACTAGAACAGAACTAGAACAGAACTAGAACAGAACTAGAACAGAACCAGAACCAGAACTAGAACAGAACTGGAACAGAAGCAGAACTAGAACAGAACTAGAACAGAACTAGAACAGAACTAGAACAGAACTAGAACAGAACTAGAACAGAACTAGAACAGAACTAGAACAGAACTAGAACAGAACTAGAACAGAACTAGAACAGAACTAGAACTAGAACAGAACTAGAACAGAACTAGCAACTAGAACAGAACTAGAACAGAACTAGAACAGAACTAGAACAGAACGAAACAGAACTAGAACAGAACTAGAACAGAACTAGAACAGAACTAGAACAGAACTAGAACAGAACTAGAACAGAACTAGAACAGAACTAGAACAGAACTAGAACAGAACTAGAACAGAACTAGAACAGAACTAGAACAGAACAGAACTAGAACAGAACTAGAACAGAACTAGAACAGAACTAGAACAGAACTAGAACAGAACTAGAACAGAACTAGAACAGAACTAGAACAGAACTGAACAGAACAGAACTAGAACAGAACTAGAACAGAACTAGAACAGAACTAGAACAGAACTAGAACAGAACTAGAACAGAACTAGAACAGAACTAGAACAGAACTAGAACAGAACTAGAACAGAACTAGAACTAGAACAGAACTAGAACAGAACTAGAACAGAACTAGAACAAGGAACAGAACTAGAACATAACTAAACAGAACTAGAACAGAACTAGAACAGAACTAGAACAGAACTAGAACAGACTAGAACAGAACTAGAACAGAACTAGAACAGAACTAGAACAGAACTAGAACAGAACTAGAACAGAACTAGAACAGAACTAGAACAGAACTAGAACAGAACTAGAACAGAACTAGAACAGAACTAGAACAGAACTAGAACAGAACTAGAACAGAACTAGAACAGAACTAGAACAACTAGAACGAACTAGAACAGAACTAGAACAGAACTAGAACAGAACTAGAACAGAACTAGAACAGAACTAGAACAGAACTAGAACACTAGAACAAACTAGAACAGAACTAGAACAGAACTAGAACAGAACTAGAACAGAACTAGAACAGAACTAGAACAGAACTAGAACAGAACTAGAACAGAACAGAACTAGAACAGAACTAGAACAGAACTAGAACAGAACTAGAACAGAACTAGAACAGAACTAGAACAGAACTAGAACAGAACTAGAACAGAACTAGAACAGAACTAGAACAGAACTAGAACAGAACTAGAACAGAACTAGAACAGAACTAGAACAGAACTAGAACAAACTAGACTACAAATAGAACACAATAGAACACAACTAGAACAAATAGAACAGAACTAGAACAGAACTAGAACAGAACTAGAACAGAACTAGAACAGAACTAGAACAGAACTAGAACAGAACTAGAACAGAACTAGAACAGAACTAGAACAGAACTAGAACAGAACTAGAACAGAACTAGAACAGAACTAGAACAGAACTAGAACAGAACTAGAACAGAACTAGAAAGAACAGAACTAGAACAGAACTAGAACAGAACTAGAACAGAACTAGAACAGAACTAGAACAGAACTAGAACAGAACTAGAACAGAACTAGAACAGAACTAGAACAGAACTAGAACAGAACTGAACAGAACTAGAACAGAACTAGAACAGAACTAGAACTAGAACAGAACTAGAACAGAACTAGAACAGAACTAGAACAGAACTAGAACAGAACTAGAACAGAACTAGAACAGAACTAGAACAGAACTAGAACAGAACTAGAACAGAACTAGAACAGAACTAGAACAGAACTAGAACAGAACTAGAACAGAACTAGAACAGAACTAGAACAGAACTAGAACAGAACTAGAACAGAACTAGAACAGAACTAGAACAGAACTAGAACAGAACTAGAACAGAACTAGAACAGAACTAGAACAGAACTAGAACAGAACTAGAACAGAACAGAACTAGAACAGACTAGAACAGGACTAGAACAGAACTAGAACAGAACTAGAACAGAACTAGAACAGAACTAGAACAGATCTAGAACAGAACTAGAACAGAACTAGAACAGAACTAGAACAGAACTAGAACAGAACTAGAACAGAACTAGAACTGAACTAGAACTGAACTAGAACTGAACTAGAACTGAACTAGAACTGAACTATAACTGAACTAGAACAGAACTAGAACAGAACTAGAACAGAGCAGAACTAGACTACAACTAGAACACAATTAGAACACAACTATAACACAACTAGAACATAGATAGAACAGACAGAACACAACTAGAACAGAACAGAACACAACTAGAACAGAACAAGAACACAACTAGAAAAAAACTAGAACAAAACTAGAACAAAACTAGAACAAAACTAGAACAAAACTGGAACAGAACTAGAACAGAACTAGAACAAAACTAGAACAGAACTAGAATTGAACTTACCTGGTATACAGTAAATACTTTATATCATCTTCCCAGTCTATTAGACAACACTTCTGACAGTTACCTTTGGGTCTGCGACTGTAATTTACAAGGCTGCCAGCTGTAACACATAAAAAAAATTTTAAATTTTCCAAAAAATTATCAAAATTTATATTTAAGTTTTTATTTACCAAGAAGGACGGAATAAAATCCACATGTTAATGCAGCAGAAGTCATGTTATATAAATCAATATTATTTCCCTAAATTAAATGTTAAGAAACTAATAAACTGACATAGTATAAGAAAGGACATACATATAGTAGGAGTGAATTTTTGTTTGTGACTAAATCAGGGGCTTTGTAACTAGAAAATACTAGTTGGATATAATGTTTCTTACGGTCAAACATGTCTTCAAAGGCTCTATATAATAATCTCTGCTTCTGTTAACTTTACAGAAAATTCTAGAATTTTAACTTAATGTTTATTAATGTAAAACGTGTACCGTTCTGAAGTACTCCCTTCCATATATTTATGACCCGTTTAAAAATCTAAGTTTCTCTAAACACAATGTCACACATCATAAACTCTAAACCACCCTTTATAACCTTGTGTAATTTTAAAATAAAACACACAATAAACTTAATAATAGTACTTAAAATTTAAATTACTGTTTACCATAAACTTTACAAAAAAAAAGACAAACTCTTAACTTAATTATAGGTTAAATATTAACAGAAATAAGTTTTAAATCTTCAGAGAACTTTAACTTGTAACCACAAACATTTTAATACAATTTAATATTCAAGAACTTGAGACATTTCTCAAAAGGTCTTTTTCATGATTCAAAACTATTTACACTTGAACTTCATTTATTTAACTGTGAACTTGCGTTTTAAACCGGTTTTATTTCAAAACCGTAAAGAAACATTCATTTTAAATATTTTCTTTAACTTTGTATTGAAATACAATTTATGAAACATTTTATTTTTATTATATGTTTTTATATAAATCTTAAAATTATGCTAATTGTATAGCATTCAAACTTTTATTTATTTTTAATTTATTTAAATTTGTGCATATTTTTGGAAAAAAAAACTTATTCATAAATAATTGTTTGTACTAAAGTAACACCTTAAATACAACAACATGTGTTAACAAGTAAGACCTTAACTGAACATTTAAGTTTGTGGTTACAGTAATTTGAAGTGTTAGTGTTAGATTTTTACTTTTTTGTTTAATTTTCTGTATTGTTTGTTATTTAAAATCAATATGTTAATTCACAATTAACTTGCGAATAAATACTGCAAGTAAATAACAAACAACTTGATTAAGAAGTTCAACCCAATATTTTAATTTGAAAACAATTTATTTTGATTACAATTCTATTTCCATTCTCTTTTAACTCTACTTCAGTCCTAGCTAAGTTCTAGTTCAGTTCTAGTTTAGTTCTAGTTTAGTCTTAGTCTAGTTCTAGTTTAGTTCTAGTTTAGTTCTAGTTTAGTACTAGTTCTGTTCTAGTTCTGTTCTAGTTCTGTTCTAGTTCTAGTTCTGTTTTAGTTCTGTTCTTGTTCAGTTCTAGTTCTGTTCTAGTATGACTAGACTATAGTCTGGAGTATAGACTAGTCTATAGTCTGGAGTATAGACTAGTCTATAGTCTGGAGTATAGACTAGTCTATAGTCTGGAGTATAGACTAGTCTATAGTCTGGAGTATAGACTAGTCTATAGTCTGGAGTATAGACTAGTCTAAAGTCTGGTGTATAGACTAGTCTATAGTCTGGAGTATAGACTAGTCTGGTGTATAGACTAGTCTATAGTATAGACTAGTCTATAGTCTGGTGTATAGACTAGTCTATAGTCTGGTGTATAGACTAGTCTATAGTCTGGAGTATAGACTAGTCTATAGTCTGGAGTATAGACTAGTCTATAGTCTGGACTATAGACTAGTCTATAGTCTGGAGTATAGACTATAGTCTGGAGTATAGACTATAGTCTGGAGTATAGACTAGTCTATAGTTTGGAGTATAGACTAGTTCTAGTTCTGTTCTAGTTCTTTCTAGTTCTGTTCTAGTTCTGTTCTAGTTCTGTTCTAGTTCTGTTCTAGTTCTGTTCTAATTCTGTTCTAATTCTGTTCTAGTTCTGTTCTAGTTCCGTTCTAGTTCTGTTCTAGTTCTGTCTGTTCTAGTTCTTTCTAGTTCTGTTCTAGTTCTGTTCTAGTTCTGTTCTAGTTCTGTTCTAGTTCTGTTCTAGTTCTGTTCTAGTTCTGTTCTAGTTCTGTTTAGTTCTGTTCTAGTTCTGTTCTAGTTCTGTTCTAGTTCTGTTCTAGTTCTGTTCTGTTCTAGTTCTGTTCTAGTTCTGTTCTAGTTCTGTTCTAGTTCTGTTCTAGTTCTGTTCTAGTTCTGTTCTAGTTCTGTTCTAGTTCTGTTCTAGTTCTGTTCTAGTTCTGTTCTAGTTTCTAGTTCTGTTCTGTTCTAGTTCTGTTCTAGTTCTGTTCTAGTTCTGTTCTAGTTCTGTTCTAGTTCTGTTCTAGTTCTGTTCTAGTTCTGTTCTAGTTCTGTTCTAGTTCTGTTCTAGTTTGTTCTAATTCTGTTCTAATTCTGTTCTAGTTGTTCTAGTTCGTTCTAGTTCTGTTCTAGTTCTGTTCTAGTTCTGTTCTAGTTCTGTTCTAGTTCTGTTCTAGTTCTGTTCTAGTTCTGTTCTAGTTCTGTTCTAGTTCTGTTCTAGTTCTGTTCTAGTTCTGTTCTAGTTCTAGTTCTGTTTAGTTCTGTTCTAGTTCTGTTCTGTTCTAGTTCTGTTCTAGTTCTGTTCTAGTTCTGTTCTAGTTCTGTTCTAGTTCTGTTCTAGTTCTGTTCTAGTTCTGTTCTAGTTCTGTTCTAGTTCTGTTCTAGTTCTGTTCTAGTTCTGTTCTAGTTCTGTTCTAGTTCTGTTCTAGTTCTGTTCTAGTTCTGTTCTAGTTCTGTTCTAGTTCTGTTCTAGTTCTGTTCTAGATTTTTTTATACCGTTAAAATTGAAGTTCTTGTTCTGTTACTGCATGTTCTTCCACAGATGTTTGGGTTTTGTAATCTTTTTCGGTTTTGGCTTTATTCTCTTTAATTTTTTCTAAAACATTACCTTCAGCTTGCCACAAACAATTTTTTTAAACTTTCATTTAGCCAAAAATGTAAATTTTTATTTTTAGCTAAAAGAGATATTCATTTTAATAATTACCATCTACTTTTAATTGTCTTTTATGGTTTATTTAATGTTTGTTGTTGTTGCTGCTGGAATTATTGTTGTATATTCATACAACTTTTAATTACCTGGTAATAATGATAATAATCATAAACATAATGAAAAAATTTTAGTTATTTTGCCGGAAGCTAATTATGTATTTGTTAATTTATTAAAATTGGCTGGGGATACCAACAAGTTTTTTTTACATTTTTGCATACTTTTCAAAATTTTTTTAATAAAAGCTAAACTGTAACAGTTATTTGTTTTTTCATAGTTTGTTTTGAAAACTACAAAATATTTGCATATTTAATACGTCACAAAGCCACACTGACATGGGTGAATAACTGTTTTAATGAATATTAAAATATTCAATATATGTTTAATAAAACAATTTTATATTTATTTATTGTTAATATAAACATACAAATTCATATAGACCGTTTTTTTTATCTAATATTTTTTGTTGCAAACGAACTTGGTCAAGGTGAACCGCCTACAAAACACCCCTGACTGTGTCTGAAGAAAATAAAATTGCAAAAAAAAATAAGAATTTGTTTTTTAATAAAAAACACGCACACAATTTTCAGTCTATAACTTGTGTTGGCCACTATTTTATCTAAAGTTTTTTGACTTCTAGTTGCTGTTCTTCTTTTATAACTAAATTCTTGGCAAAAAAACATTGAACCTTAATATTTTTTTCTGAAAGTGAAACAATTCAATGTCAAGGTTTTAATTTAATAAAAATATGGTCTAATGTAGCGTAAATGATGAAAACAGATGTAAATAATTTACGAATAATATTAATTAGTTCTATTAAGTTTTGATTGAAAACTTCTCCAGAGAGAAAAGAAAAATGTATTGGCCCCTTAGTTTTTAGTTCAGACTATCTGATCTGGTATTTCTAGCTCGGTTCTAGTTCAGTTCTAGTTCTAGTTCAGTTCTAGTTCAGTTCTAGTTCAGTTCTAGTTCAGTTCTAGTTCAGTTCTAGTTCACTTCTAGTTCAGTTCTAGTTCTAGTTCAGTTCTAGCTCAGTTCTAGTTCAGTTCTAGTTCAGTTCTAGTTCAGTTCTAGTTCAGTTCTAGTTCAGTTCTAGTTCAGTTCTAGTTCAGTTCTAGTTCAGTTCTAGTTCAGTTCTAGTTCAGTTCTATTTCAGTTCTAGTTCAGTTCTAGTTCAGTTCTAGTTCAGTTCTAGTTCAGTTCTAATTCAGTTCTAGTTCAGTTCTAGTTCGTTTCTAGTTCAGTTCTAGTTCAGTTCTAGTTCAGTTCTAGTTCAGTTCTAGTTCAATTCTAGTTCAGTTCTAGTTCAGTTCTAGTTCAGTTCTAGTTCAGTTCTAGTTCAGTTCTAGTTCAGTTCTAGTTCAGTTCTAGTTCAGTTCTAGTTCAGTTCTAGTTCAGTTCTAGTTCAGTTCTAGTTCAGTTCTAGTTCAGTTCTAGTTCAGTTCTAGTTCAGTTCTAGTCAGTTCTAGTTCTAGTTCAGTTCTAGTTCAGTTCTAGTTCAGTTCTAGTTCAGTTCTAGTTCAGTTCTAGTTCAGTTCTAGTTCAGTTCTAGTTCAGTTCTAGTTCAGTTCTAGTTCAGTTCTAGTTCAGTTCTAGTTCAGTTCTAGTTCAGTTCTAGTTCAGTTCTAGTTCAGTTCTAGTTCAGTTCTAGTTCAGTTCTAGTTCAGTTCTATTTCTAGTTCAGTTCTAGTTCAGTTCTAGTTCAGTTCTAGTTCAGTTCTAGTTCAGTTCTAGTTCAGTTCTAGTTCAGTTCTAGTTCAGTTCTAGTTCAGTTCTAGTTCAGTTCTAGTTCAGTTCTAGTTCAGTTCTAGTTCAGTTCTAGTTCAGTTCTAGTTCAGTTCTAGTTCAGTTCTAGTTCAGTTCTAGTTCAGTTCTAGTTCAGTTCTAGTTCAGTTCTAGTTCAGTTCTAGTTCAGTTCTAGTTCAGTTCTAGTTCAGTTCTAGTTCAGTTCTAGTTCAGTTCTAGTTCAGTTCTAGTTCAGTTCTAGTTCAGTTCTAGTTCAGTTCTAGTTCAGTTCTAGTTCAGTTCTAGTTCAGTTCTAGTTCAGTTCTAGTTCAGTTCTAGTTCAGTTCTAGTTCAGTTCTAGTTCAGTTCTAGTTCACTTCTAGTTCAGTTCTAGTTCAGTTCAGTTCTAGTTCAGTTCTAGTTCAGTTCTAGTTCAGTTCTAGTTCAGTTCTAGTTCAGTTCTAGTTCAGTTCTAGTTCAGTTCTAGTTCAGTTCTAGTTCAGTTCTAGTTCAGTACTAGTTCAGTTCTGGTTCAGTTCTAGTTCAGTTCGAGTTCAGTTCTAGATCAGTTCTAGTTCAGTTCTAGTTCAGTTATAGTTCAGTTCTAGTTCAGTTATAGTTCAGTTCTACTTCAGTTATAGTTCAGTTCTAGTTCCGTTCTAGTTCCGTTCTAGTTCTTATCTAGTTCAGTTCTAATTTAGTTCCATTCAAAGTTTAGATCACTATTAGCTGTTATTAATAATCTAATTTAGGAAAATTTGTTTCTTTAAATTTAAGCGCTTTCTTAATAATAAAAACGCTAAAAAATTGTATATATGGCAACATCATCAAAACGCCGTTTATGTTACATACAAACTCGTACTAATAAAAGCTCTCGATCTCCGTCGCATACATTTTTAGGTAAAGATCATATATTATTAAAATAAATCATTTATTTTTCTAATATCGTTAGCATATTTTTAGGCTGTTTTATTTATCACTCTCGTACTAAAGATCTTTTTTATTTTTTCGTTTCCTTTCAGGATAAACTCTTAAGTAAACTCGAAGAAAGTGAACCCGATCCACCCACTTCCCAAGAAGATGAATGTGTCATCTGTATTAATGCACGTGCTACTATGCAGACATCGCCGTGCGGTCATCGGGTGGTGTGTCGTCGCTTTTGTCAAGACCATACAAAGTGCGGTGGCACAAAGACTCCTCCCACTGCGTGTGTGATATGTAGGGCACGTGTTAATCGTCTAACCTCTAGTTCGGGCACCTGGCGTATACAGGAATCGGCCAGTAGTTATTCAATGGGTGCCAAAAGTTGGGCCTCAGTGGGGTAACTACAGGAGGTGTTACTGCCTCGGCCAGTTCATACTCCATGAATGATGCTCATAGTGGTCATCATGCATTTCATATGCATAACAGCGCCCGCTATCCGCGCAGTCCCAATGGCCGGGTTTCGCAATCGGATAGTTTGTATTCGATGAGCTCGACTGGCTCTTCGTCGGCGGCATCGGTCTTCTCGAAAACGTCTTCCATTTCAAGCGATTTGTGTTCACCTGCCTCGCCCATATCACCAACACAATGTTCGTATAATCAAAGCAGCATGATTTTAAATAATCACTTAGCTCCACCCACTCCCAGCATATCACCACATTCGCCTACCTCCACTTCTGGATCGGGGACCTCACAGGGCTCCTTATCGCCTAAGGAAGTTGGGCATTCGCATTCACATCACAGCGGCTGTCCTACGGATGTTCGGGTGCCATACCACGCAAACCGTTGAAATCTTTAAGTAATTCCTCTTCCAGTGGATCTTGCAGCAGTGCAGGTAGTAGCTTTAACCCTTCTCCCTTTACACCCTCTTCGACCCACACTTATCCGGGTAGAAGACATACTAAGGGTCGAATAGTGGATTTACAAAATCGTTTACCGCCCATTAAAGAATTTCGCAGTCCTGCCAAAGTTCCACATCCTTCACCGGTTCACATAAGCAATCCAAGATTTCGGTAAGTATTTGTTCTAACATTTCACATATATTAGGAACTTATAAAATATTCCCAGCTATGCTTCCTATACCAAACCCAGTCATCAGCTGCAGGACTCGCACTCAAACTCTAAGTCGAATAGCAACAGCAAGGAACCCTCATCGCCGCCTAAGAGACCCATGAACATACACATAAGTGCTTCCCATAATACATTAGCACCGCCGCCACTAAAAGCTACGGGTTCCAAAATAAGTCCCCTAGCCTCTAAACATAATAAATCGGCCTATACAGCTTTATCTGCGGATCGCAAAGATAAAAAATCCAATTCTGATTCTAATAAAAATAATATTAATTTAAAATTAAGTCAATCGAAAATGTCGTCGTCTTCAACGAGCAGCAAACTATTAACGTCATCAATGAAATCTTCCTCATCAACGTCCTCCTCAATGTCAGCAACAGCATCGAAATCATCAACCTCAAATGGAACATCATCATCGTTATCGTCATCATCATCGTCCTCCACTCACCAGGCAACAACGGGCAATTCAACTTTAACAACATCATTTACAACTAGTAAAAGTTTTCCATTGTTTTTGCAGCAACAATAATCACAGTAAGTGGATTTTTTGTTTAAATTTTTTTTTTTTTTTTTCATTCGGTTTTGTTTTTCCCCAATTGTTTTATTGTTTATAGCATATGATAAGGGAAAAAAGGAGTGTAATAGGTTTCAGAAAGCTTTTGCAACGTTTATTGAAAAAATGGGTTTATGATCAGTTCAAGTTCAAGATAGTTCTGTTTTAATTCAGTTCTAGTTCTGTTCTAGTTCACGTTCTGTTCTAGTTCTGTTCTAGTTCTGTTCTAGTTCTGTTCTAGTTCTGTTCTAGTTCTGTTCTAGTTCTGTTCTAGTTCTGTTCTAGTTCTGTTCTAGTTCTGTTCTAGTTCTGTTCTAGTTCTGTTCTAGTTCTGTTCTAGTTCTGTTCTAGTTCTGTTCTAGTTCTGTTCTAGTTCTGTTCTAGTTCTGTTCTAGTTCTGTTCTAGTTCTGTTCTAGTTCTGTTCTAGTTCTGTTCTAGTTCTGTTCTAGTTCTGTTCTAGATCTGTTCTAGTTCTGTTCTAGTTCTGTTCTAGTTCTTCTAGTTCGTTCTAGTTGTTCTAGTTCTGTTCTAGTTCTGTTCTAGTTCTGTTCTAGTTCTGTTCTAGTTCTGTTCTAGTTCTGTTCTAGTTCTGTTCTAGTTCTGTTCTAGTTCTGTTCTAGTTCTGTTCTAGTTCTGTTCTAGTTCTGTTCTAGTTCTGTTCTAGTTCGTTCTAGTTCTGTTCTAGTTCTGTTCTAGTTCTGTTCTAGTTCTGTTCTAGTTCTGTTCTAGTTGTTCTAGTTCTGTTCTAGTTCTGTTCTAGTTCTGTTCTAGTTCTGTTCAGTTCTGTTCTAGTTCTGTTCTAGTTCTGTTCTAGTTCTGTTCTAGTTCTGTTCTAGTTCTGTTCTAGTTCTGTTCTAGTTCTGTTCTAGTTCTGTTCTAGTTCTGTTCTAGTTCTGTTCTAGTTCTGTTCTAGTTCTGTTCTAGTTCTGTTCTAGTTCTGTTCTAGTTTGTTCTAGTTCTGTTCTAGTTCTGTTCTAGTTCTGTTCTTCTGTTCTAGTCTGTTCTAGTTCTGTTCTAGTTCTGTTCTAGTTCTGTTCTAGTTCTGTTCTAGTTTGTTCTAGTTCTGTTCTAGTTCTGTTTAGTTCTGTTCTAGTTCTGTTCTAGTTCTGTTCTAGTTCTGTTCAGTCTGTTCTAGTTCTGTTCTAGTTCTGTTCTAGTTCTGTTCTAGTTCTGTTCTAGTTCTGTTCTAGTTCTGTTCTAGTTCTGTTCTAGTTCTGTTCTAGTTCTGTTCTAGTTCTGTTCTAGTTCTGTTCTATTCTGTTCTAGTTCTGTTCTAGTTCTGTTCTAGTTCTGTTCTAGTTCTGTTCTAGTTCTGTTCTAGTTCTGTTCTAGTTCTGTTCTAGTTCTGTTCTAGTTCTGTTCTAGTCTGTTCTAGTTCTGTTCTAGTTCTGTTCTAGTTCTGTTCTAGTTCTGTTCTAGTTCTGTTCTAGTTCTGTTCTAGTTCTGTTCTAGTTCTGTTCTAGTTCTGTTCTAGTTCTGTTCTAGTTCTGTTCTAGTTCTGTTTAGTTGTCTAGTTCTGTTCTAGTTCTGTTCTAGTTCTGTTCTAGTTCTGTTCTAGTTCTGTTTCTCTAGTTCTTCTAGTTCTGTTCTAGTTCTTTTCTAGTTCTGTTCTAGTTTGTTCTAGTTCTGTTCTAGTTCTGTTCTAGTTCTGTTCTAGTTCTGTTCTAGTTCTGTTCTAGTTCTGTTCTAGTTCTGTTCTAGTTCTGTTCTAGTTCTGTTCTAGTTCTGTTCTAGTTCTGTTCTAGTTGTTCTAGTTCTGTTCTAGTTCTGTTCTAGTTCTGTTCTAGTTCTGTTCTAGTTCTGTTCTAGTTCTGTTCTAGTTCTGTTCTAGTTCTGTTCTAGTTCTGTTCTAGTTCTGTTCTAGTTCTGTTCTAGTTCTGTTCTAGTTCTGTTCTAGTTCTGTTCTAGTGTTCTAGTTCTGTTCTAGTTCTGTTCTAGTTCTGTTCTAGTTTGTTCTAGTTCTGTTCTAGTTCTGTTTTAGTTCTGTTCTAGTTCTGTTCTAGTTCTGTTCTAGTTCTGTTCCAGTTCTGTTCTAGTTCTGTTCTAGTTCTGTTCTAGTTCTGTTCTAGTTCTGTTCTAGTTCTGTTCTAGTTCTGTTCTAGTTCTGTTCTAGTTCTGTTCTAGTTCTGTTCTAGTTCTGTTCTAGTTCTGTTCTAGTTCTGTTCTAATTCTGTTCTAGTTCTGTTCTAGTTCTGTTCTAGTTCTGTTCTAGTTCTGTTCTAGTTCTGTTCTAGTCTGTTCTAGTTCTGTTCTAGTTCTGTTCTAGTTCTGTTCTAGTTCTGTTCTAGTTCTGTTCTAGTTCTGTTCTAGTTCTGTTCTAGTTCTGTTCTAGTTCTGTTCTAGTTTGTTCTAGTTCTGTTCTAGTTATGTTCTAGTTCTGTTCGAGTTCTGTTCTAGTTCTGTTCTAGTTCTGTTCTAGTTCTGTTCTAGTTCTGTTCTAGTTCTGTTCTGTTCTAGTTCTAGTTCTGTTCTAGTTCTGTTCTAGTTCTGTTCTAGTTCTGTTCTAGTTCTGTTCTAGTTCTGTTCTAGTTCTGTTCGAGTTCTGTTCTAGTTCTGTTCTAGTTCTGTTCTAGTTCTGTTCTAGTTCTGTTCTAGTTCTGTTCTAGTTCTGTTCTAGTTCTGTTCTAGTTCTGTTCTAGTTCTGTTCTAGTTCTGTTCTAGTTCTGTTCTAGTTCTGTTCTAGTTCTGTTCTAGTTCTGTTCTAGTTCTGTTCTAGTTCTGTTCTAGTTCTGTTCTAGTTCTGTTCTAGTTCTGTTCTAGTTCTGTTCTAGTTCTGTTCTAGTTCTGTTCTAGTTCTGTTCTAGTTCTGTTCTAGTTCTGTTCGAGTTCTGTTCTAGTTCTGTTCTAGTTCTGTTCTAGTTCTGTTCTAGTTCTGTTCTAGTTCTGTTCTAGTTCTGTTCTAGTTCTGTTCTAGTTCTGTTCTAGTTTTGTTCTAGTTCTGTTCTAGTTATGTTCTAGTTCTGTTCGAGTTCTGTTCTAGTTCTGTTCTAGTTCTGTTCTAGTTCTGTTCTAGTTCTGTTCTAGTTCTGTTCTAGTTCTGTTCTAGTTTGTTCTAGTTCTGTTCTTTAGTTCTGTTCTAGTTCTGTTCTAGTTCTGTTCTAGTTCTGTTCTAGTTCTGTTCGAGTTCTGTTCTAGTTCTGTTCTAGTTCTGTTCTAGTTCTGTTCTAGTTCTGTTCTAGTTCTGTTCTAGTTCTGTTCTAGTTCTGTTCTAGTTCTGTTCTAGTTCTGTTCTAGTTCTGTTCGAGTTCTGTTCTAGTTCTGTTCTAGTTCTGTTCTAGTTCTGTTCGAGTTCTGTTCTAGTTCTGTTCTAGTTCTGTTCTAGTTCTGTTCTAGTTCTGTTCTAGTTCTGTTCTATTCTGTTCTAGTTTCTGTTCTAGTTCTGTTCTAGTTCTGTTCTAGTTCTGTTTAGTTCTGTTCTGTTCTGTTCTAGTTCTGTTCTAGTTCTGTTCTAGTTCGTTCTAGTTCTGTTCTAGTTCTGTTCTAGTTCTGTTCTAGTTCTGTTCTAGTTCTGTTCTAGTTCTGTTCTAGTTCTGTTCTAGTTCTGTTCTAGTTCTGTTCGTTCTGTTCTAGTTCTGTTCTAGTTCTATTCTAGTTCTGTTCTAGTTCTGTTCTAGTTCTGTTCTAGTTCTATTTCTGTTCTAGTTCTGTTCTAGTTCTATTCTAGTTCTGTTCTAGTTCTGTTCTAGTTCTGTTCTAGTTCTATTTCTGTTCTAGTTCTAGTTCTGTTCTAGTTCTAGTTCTGTTCTAGTTCTGTTCTAGTTCTGTTCTAGTTCTGTTCTAGTTCTGTTCTAGTTCTGTTCTAGTTCTGTTCTAGTTCTGTTCTAGTTCTGTTCTAGTTCTGTTCTGGTTCTGTTCTAGTTCTGTTCTAGTTCTGTTCTAGTTCTGTTCTAGTTCTGTTCTAGTTCTGTTCTAGTTCTGCTCCAGTTCTGTTCTAGTTTCTGTTCTAGTTCTGTTCTAGTTCTGTTCTAGTTCTGTTCTAGTTCTAGTTCTGTTCTAGTTCTGTTCTAGTTCTGTTTTAGTTCTTGTTCTAGTTCTGTTCTTGATCATATCGAAATTCTTTAGCTCTTTTTCCAATCGCCTTAAACCTTGCACTTTTGCCATTTATTTGCACTTTATGGTTTTCTTTTCATCCTTTTTGAAAACAATTTTTCTGTATGGTTATTTTTAAAAAGTTGACTGAATGAATGAATAAATTTTTGTATTTTCTTCACAATATGAACAAACAAAACAACACAGGAATTGTTAATAATTTTTCTGTGGTTATTTTGATGTTAACAACTTTTGAAAAAAAAAGTTCCGAAGCAACAATAATATTGTTTTGAGTTCTTAAAAGCATTTAATTCCGTACAAAAGTTAAGTAAATTAGCTTTATGGCAGGGAATGAAACAAGTGGGAATAATAGTAGAAAATTACTACTGAAAAAGTAAGGTTAAGAAGTATTTAAAAATAGAAAAGTATTTGAGGGAGCAAACTAAAAAAAGGAAAAAGTAATTAAAAATAGTTTCATGTCATAATAAAAAAGTTGTTTAATGTTACAAACAAATTTCAAAATTTTATTTTTAATTAAAAATTTTATAAATTGTATGTAAATTTTACATCGATTAGCATGCAAAGAAAGCTTTCCAAATTTAGTTGATATCTAAAGCTTTTTTCTTTATAATGCTTCCATCACTTTTTTTTTCTTCCAATTTGAAGAAGAAAAATCGACAATAAGAAAAATGAAACGGTGGAGCGACGAAAAGAAGAAAAACTTAAACTCAAGGCGGAAAAAGAAGCTAGAAAGGTAACTGAAATTTTATTAACAAATTATTTTTATTATACAAATAGTTTTTTTACCCTTTAGGAAGAAAAACGCCTGGCCAAGGAGGAAGAACGTTGGCAAAACTCATTGCCAAGGAAGAGAAGAAAAAATGTAAAAAGAAGCCAAAGAATTACTTTTGGCCAATGATGGCAATTGCAAGAAATAATAAAATCAATTCTAAACTAATTTAAATAAACTAAACAAAATAACTCTACAAATACTCTAAGCAAATGTTTAAAATTTTAACAACAAATATAAGAACACACTTAGGTCTAACTAAAGTGTGCCTAGATCTCTTCGATTTTAAATTAAGTTTATTAAAAACATTTTTTATAAAAAAAAAAAACAACAATATTCTCTTAAATGCCAAGTTTCACTCACACACAATTTGATTGAAGTATTTTCTTTAATTTTCAAAGTTTTGTTTTAAAATTTTATTAGTTTCAAACATTTTGCAATTCGTTTATGCTCAGCACTTGCTAATTATAATTTTTTTCTGAATTTTTTCAGTTCTAGTTTTGTTATACAGAGTTCCTTTAAGCTCTAATTCACTTCAAGTTCAGTTCTAGTTCAATTCTAGTTCAGTACTAGTTCAGTTCTAGTTCAGTTCTAATTCAGTTCTAGTTCAGTTCTAGTTCAGTTCTAGTTCAGTTCTAGTTCAGTTCTAGTTCAGTTCTAGTTCAGTTCTAGTTCAGTTCTAGTTCAGTTCTAGTTCAGTTCTAGTTCAGTTCTAGTTCAGTTCTAGTTCAGTTCTAGTTCAGTTCTAGTTCAGTTCTAGTTCAGTTCTAGTTCAGTTCTAGTTCAGTTCTAGTTCAGTTCTAGTTCAGTTCTAGTTCAGTTCTAGTTCAGTTCTAGTTCAGTTCTAGTTCAGTTTCTAGTTCAGTTCTAGTTCAGTTTCTAGTTCAGTTCTAGTTAGTCTAGTTTCAGTTCTAGTCAGTTCTAGTTCATTGTCTAGTTCAGTTCTAGTATTCAGTTCTAGTTCAGTTCTAGTTCAGTTCTAGTTCAGTTCTAGTTCAGTTCTAGTTCAGTTCTAGTTCAGTTCTAGTTCAGTTCTAGTTCAGTTCTAGTTCAGTTCTAGTTCAGTTCTAGTTCAGTTCTAGTTCAGTTCTAGTTCAGTTTCTAGTTCAGTTCTAGTTCAGTTCTAGTTCAGTTCTAGTTCAGTTCTAGTTCAGTTCTAGTTCAGTTCTAGTTCAGTTCTAGTTTCAGTTCTAGTTCAGTTCTAGTTTCAGTTCTAGTTCAGTTCTAGTTCAGTTTCTAGTTCAGTTCTAGTTCAGTTCTAGTTCAGTTCTAGTTCAGTTCTAGTTCAGTTTCTAGTTCAGTTCTAGTTCAGTTCTAGTTCAGTTCTAGTTCAGTTCTAGTTCAGTTCTAGTTCAGTTCTAGTTCAGTCAGTTCAGTTAGTCAGTTCTAGTTCAGTTCTAGTTCAGTTTCCGTAGTCAGTTCTAGTTCAGTTCTAGTTCAGTTCTAGTTCAGTTCTAGTTCCGTTCCAGTTCAGTTCTAGTTCTAGTTCAGTTCTAGTTCAGTTCTAGTTTAGTTCCAGTTCAGTTCTAGTTCAGTTCTAGTTCAGTTCTAGTTTAGTTCTAGTTTAGTTCTAGTTCAGTTCTAGTTCAGTTCTAGTTCATTTCTAGTTCAGTTCTAGTTCTGTTCTAGTTAAGTCCAGTTAAGTTCCAGTTTTAGTCTCTAGTTCAGTTCTATTTCGGTTCTAGTCCGTTCTAGTTCAGTTCTAGTTCAGTTCTAGTTCAGTTCTAGTTCAGTTCTAGTTCAGTTCTAGTTCAGTTCTAGTCAGTTCTAGTTCAGTTCTAATTCAGTTCTAGTTCAGTTCTAGTAGTTCTAGTTTAGTTCTAGTTTAGTTCTAGTTCAGTTCTAATTCAGTTCGAGTTCTAGTTCTATTCTAGTTCTGTTCTAGTCAGTTCTAGTTCTCCACTTTTCACAAAAATTAAATTTTTCACTAAAAATTCCTCTTTTCACTAAATTTGGATTTTTCACTAAAATTTCAAATTATTGGCTAAAATTCGATTTTTCACAAAAAATTTGGTTTCTGCAAAAAATTTTTGTTTTTACTAAAAATTCTACTTTTTTATAAAAATTTGTTTTTTTTATTAAAAAGCTAAAATTTTCATTTAAGTTCTATTTGCTTATTTTCATTTCAACTCTTTTTGATTTTGTTTCTTTTGACAAAAAAAGGTTTGGACACTTTTTTATAATTTAAAGAAAAAAATACCAAAAATATATTGTTTTTATAACAACAATTTGCGAGAAAAAATTTTTGTTACAATTTTTTTTAAAGAAAAACTGTTTTAAAGCCGAGTTTTCCACAGATACACCCAACACAATTTTCAATTGAAAACAGTGCCAAAGTTTTTATTTTAAATTTTAACAAAACACCAAAAACGAAACCTTTTTAAAAGCTCTTATAGAAAAGAGTTTTAACTGTAAAAAGGTAAAAAAGGCACTTTATTTTCTTTTATTAAAAATTTTTAATAAAATTTTGTTTTTCATTTTTTGTTTTATATTTTTGTTTAATAACTACAACAAATTAATGTTCCATTACTAAAAAAAGGTTGTTTAATATTTAAAATTTTAAAATAAAAATAAAATTTAAATGAAAATAATAAAAACTAAAAATTATTACAATTAATAACCTAAAATGACAAACAAATTATAAAAAAAAAAATTAGTAATTGCCTAAAAATGTTAATAATATATATTTTTTAAAAAACAAATGAATAAATTTTTAAAAATAATAAAAACTTATTAGTTTGTTCTTTTTTTATAAGTTTAAAAAAGTAGAAATTTTAATAATAAAGCGTGTTATAAAACAAATTGTTACTGAAAATTTAAAAAAATTAAAAAAAAAACATTTTTTATTTAGGATTTTAAACTAAAAAAAAAATTACTAAAAGTCAACAAATACCAACAACAAATATATTCTAAATTAGATTTCATATTACAAAAACAATATTTGAACCTAATAATTAAAATAAAAAAATATAAAAAATTATAAAAATTAAATAAAAAATTTGTTTAATAAAACATTATTAACAAATATAATGAATAAAAAGAAATTAAAAACTTAAAAACATTTTACTCAATACGATATCTACAATTGAAAAGCAATGTTTTTTTCTAATTAATAATTGTGAACTACAAAAGAAATAATAGAAATAAAATAATATAAAAAATTAATTATATATCTGAAATATGAAAAATAAATAAATTGTTATTTAGTTACAAAGAAAAATAAAAGAAACAACAACAAAAGAGTTTTATTTGAAAAGAGTCTAAAATGAAACTTAGCAGAGCCCACAACCATTAAGACTGAGTTTTTGTACTACTTAGCCAAACTTGGTTTAACGAACCATTTTATTACAATCTTTGACAATACTGTGGTCCACAGTCTTGACTACAGTTTAGCCAATAGTCTTGACCTTAATCTTTCGTAGTTCTAGTTCTCTTTCACTTGAGCTCTAACTCAGTATCAGTTCCATCCTTAACAATTCGAGTGTCAGTTTAGTCCTACTTCAGTTCTAGTTCAAGTTCCAGTTCAGTTCTAGTTCAGTTCTAGTTCAGTTCTAGTTCAGTTCCAGTTCAGTTCTAGTTCGTTCTAGTTCAGTTCTAGTTCAGTTTCAGTTCAGTTCAGTTCTAGTTCAGTTCTAGTTCAGTTCTAGTTCAGTTCTAGTTCAGTTCTAGTAGTTCAGTTCTAGTTCCAGTTCTAGTTCAGTTCTAGTTCAGTTCTAGTTCAGTTCTAGTTCAGTTCTAGTTCAGTTCTAGTTCAGTTCTAGTTCAGTTCTAGTTCAGTTCTAGTTCAGTTCTAGTTCAGTTCTAGTTCAGTTTAGTTCAGTTCTAGTTCAGTTCTAGTTCAGTTCTAGTTCAGTTCTAGTTCAGTTCTAGTTCAGTTCTAGTTCAGTTTCTAGTTCCGTTCTAGTTCAGTTCTAGTTCAGAATTCTAGTTCAGTTCTGTCAGTTCTAGTTCAGTTATGGTTCAGTTCTAGTTCAGTTCTAGTTCAGTTCTAGTTCAGTTCTAGTTCAGTTCTAGTTCAGTTCTAGTTCAGTTCTAGTTCAGTTCTAGTTTGTTCTAGTTCTGTTCTAGTTCTGTTCTAGTTCATGTTCTAGTTCTGTTCTAGTTCTGTTCTAGTTCTGTTCTAGTCGTTCTAGTTCTGTTTCTAGTTCTGTTCTAGTTCTGTTCTAGTTCTGTTCTAGTTCTGTTCTCGTTATGTTCTAGTTTCTGTTCTAGTTCTGTTATAGTTTCTGATATCTAGTTCTGTTCTAGTTCTGTTCTAGTTATTCTGTTCTAGTTCTGTTCTAGTTCTAGTTCTGTTCTAGTTCTGTTCTAGTTCTGTTCTAGTTCTAGTTCTAGTTCTGTTCTAGTTCTGTTCTAGTTCTGTTCTAGTTCTGTTCTAGTTCTGTTCTAGTTCAGTTCTAGTTCAGTTCTAGTTCTGTTCTAGTTCTGTTCTAGTTCTGTTCTAGTTCTGTTCTAGTTCTGTTCTAGTTCTGTTCTAGTTCTGTTCTAGTTCTGTTCTAGTTCTGTTCTAGTTCTTTTCTAGTTCTGTTCTAGTTCTGTTTCTAGTTCTGTTCTAGTTCTTTCTAGTTCTGTTCTAGTTCTGTTCTAGTTCTGTTCTAGTTCTGTTCTAGTTCTAGTTCAGTTCTAGTTCAGTTCTAGTTCAGTTCTAGTTCAGTTCTAGTTCAGTTCTAGTTCAGTTCTAGTTCAGTTCTAGTTCAGTTCTAGTTCAGTTCTAGTTCAGTTCTAGTTCAGTTCTAGTTCAGTTCTAGTTCAGTTCTAGTTCAGTTCTAGTTCAGTTCTAGTTCAGTTCTAGTTCAGTTCTAGTTCAGTTCTAGTTCAGTTCTAGTCAGTTCTAGTTCAGTTCTAGTTCAGTTCTAGTTCAGTTCTAGTTCAGTTCTAGTTCAGTTCTAGTTCAGTTCTAGTTCAGTTCTAGTTCAGTTCTAGTTCAGTTCTAGTTCAGTTCTAGTTCAGTTCTAGTTCAGTTCTAGTTCAGTTCTAGTTCAGTTCTAGTTCAGTTCTAGTTCAGTTCTAGTTCAGTTTCTAGTTCAGTTCTAGTTCAGTTCTAGTTCAGTTCTAGTTCAGTTCTAGTTCAGTTCTAGTTCAGTTCTAGTTCAGTTCTAGTTCAGTTCTAGTTCAGTTCTAGTTCAGTTCTAGTTCAGTTCTAGTTCAGTTCTAGTTCAGTTCTAGTTCAGTTCTAGTTCAGTTCTAGTTCAGTTCTAGTTCAGTTCTAGTTCAGTTCTAGTTCAGGTAGTCAGTTCTAGTTCAGTTCTAGTTCAGTTCTAGTTCAGTTCTAGTTCAGTTCTAGTTCAGTCTAGTTCAGTCTTAGTTCAGTTCTAGTTTCAGTTCTAGTTCAGTTCTAGTTGAGTTCTAGTTCAGTTTTAGTTCCGTTTAGTTCAGTCTAGTTCAGTTCTAGTTCAGTCTAGTTCTGGTTTTAGTTATGTTCTATATTCTAGTTATATTGTGGTATATATTCAAGTCTGGGATCTTAGTACTAATTCCAGTTTATATTCTATAGAGTCTACTCTATATCTAGTTTATATTCTATTGAATTTTCATTCCCAAACCATACCATTTTTTTTTTAATTTTTATTTTTATTTTCATAAATTAGTTTTAAAGCATAAGTTTACAGATTTTTTCTCTTTAAATATTAATTTAAAAAATAATTATGTATAAAAAAAAACTTAATTAACATAAAGGTAATTATATAAATTTAAAAAATGGCTTTTATTTTCACACAATCCCCTTAATTCGAACGCACATTAATGCCACCGAAACTACTTAAACAATTGGCCAAGCTATTGCCATATTGATAGGACAATTCACCCTTGCAACCGTAGGCACCCAATTTATGGATGGCAGCATAATCGTAACAATCCACAGCATTATCACCATTGCAATCTTGGGAGTATTTGCGCATATAATTTTGAATGGTATTGGCAGCACAGTAGGGATCATTCACACAGTTGGCATAGGCTAGATGGAAAGGAAAAAGAGCAGGAATAAGTTAATTTTTAAAATAGAGATATAACAGTAATACTTACCAGTTTCCGAAGCGGGATCCTCATTGTTAATGGTCAATTTACCACCATCAGCCCAGTAGGCCCAAGTAATGCGGAACAAACCGCAGACACCCACCACCGCAGTAGGCGGTTTGATTACAGCCACTAATGGCCTCACAGATGCAGCCCAAACAGACATCAGTTACGGGTTTTTTCTGTAAAGATAAATTAATTTATGAGTTTTATGATAAATATTAAAAAAGATGATGAAAATAAATTATTATTTTAACATTTATTTGAAATAAACTTGGAAAATTATTAAGCCACTAGATTTTATGATAATGTTTAAGTTTTTTTACAACTAATGCGTATACTTTATATTTAAACATGCGGTTTTTATATACATACATAGTTACATACATACATATATATGTAATTTTAATTTTAAATCAAATATATTGTGCGTATTACCACGGTTAACACAAATAGATCTATCTTTATAACAATATGTTTAAAATCATTGATAGTCCAGTCTATAGTCTAGTTTATAGTCTAGTTTATAGTCTAGTTTATAGTCTAGTCTATAGTCTAGTCTATTGTCTAGGCTATAGTCTAGTCTATAGTCTAGTCTATAGTCTAGTCTATAGTCTAGTCTATAGTCTAGTCTATAGTCTAGTCTATAGTCTAGTCTAAGGTCTGCTCTAGTCTAGTCTATAGTCTAGTCTAGTCTAGTCTACTAGTCTAGTCTATAGTCTAGTCTATAGTCTAGTCTATAGTCTAGTCTATAGTCTAGTCTATAGTCTAGTCTATAGTCTAGTCTATAGTCTAGTCTATAGTCTAGTCTATAGTCTAGTCTATAGTCTAGTCTATAGTCTAGTCTATAGTCTAGTCTATAGTCTAGTCTATAGTCTAGTCTATAGTCTAGTCTATAGTCTAGTCTATAGTCTAGTCTATAGTCTAGTCTATAGTCTAGTCTATAGTCTAGTCTATAGTCTAGTCTATAGTCTAGTCTATAGTCTAGTCTATAGTCTAGTCTATAGTCTAGTCTATAGTCTAGTCTATAGTCTAGTCTATAGTCTAGTCTATAGTCTAGTCTATAGTCTAGTCTATAGTCTAGTCTATAGTCTAGTCTATAGTCTAGTCTATAGTCTAGTCTATAGTCTAGTCTATAGTCTAGTCTATAGTCTAGTCTATAGTCTAGTCTATAGTCTAGTCTATAGTCTAGTCTATAGTCTAGTCTATAGTCTAGTCTATAGTCTAGTCTATAGTCTAGGTCTATAGTCTAGTCTATAGTCTAGTCTATAGTCTAGTCTATAGTCAGTCTATTAGTCTAGTCTAGTCTATAGTCTATTCTATATTCTAATCTATAGTCTAGTCTATATTCTAGTCTAAAGTCTAGTCTATAGTTTAGTCTATAGTCTAATCTATAGTCTATAGTCTAGTCTATAGTCTAGTATATAGCCTTGTCTATAGTCTAGTCTATGTTCTAGTCTATAGTCTAGTCTATAGTCTTGTCTATAGTCTTGTCTACAGTCTAGTCAATAGTCTAGTCTATAGTCTAGTCTATAGTCTGGTGTATAGTCTAGTCTATAGTCTAGTCTATAGTCTAGTCTATAGTCTATTCTATAATCTAGTCTATAGTCTAGTCTATAGTCTAGTCTATAGTCTAGTCTATAGTCTAGTCTATAGTCTAGTCTATAGTCTAGTCTATAGTCTAGTCTAGTCTAGTCTAGTCTAGTCTAGTCTATAGTCTAGTCTAGTCTATAGTCTAGTCTATAGTCTAGTCTATAGTCTAGTCTAGTCTATAGTCTAGTCTATAGTCTAGTCTATAGTCTAGTCTATAGTCTAGTCTATAGTCTAGTCTATAGTATATTCTATAGTCTAGTCTGTAGTCTCTCTATATTCTAGTCTAGTCTATAGTCTAGTCTATAGTCTAGTCTATAGTCTATAGTCTAGTCTATAGTCTAGTCTATAGTCTAGTCTATAGTCTAGTCTATAGTCTAGTCTATAGTCTAGTCTATAGTCTAGTCTATAGTCTAGTCTAGTCTATAGTTGTCTAGTCTATAGTCTAGTCTATAGTCTAGTCTATAGTCTAGTCTATAGTCTAGTCTATAGTCTAGTCTATAGTCTAGTCTATAGTCTAGTCTATAGTCTAGTCTATAGTCTAGTCTATAGTCTAGTCTATAGTCTAGTCTATAGTCTAGTCTATAGTTAGTATAGTCTAGTCTATAGTCTAGTCTATAGTCTAGTCTATAGTCTAGTCTATAGTCTAGTCTATAGTCTAGTCTATAGTCTAGTCTATAGTCTAGTCTATAGTCTAGTCTATAGTCTAGTCTATAGTCCTAGCTATAGTCTAGTCTATAGTCTAGTCTATAGTCTAGTCTATAGTCTAGTCTATAGTCTAGTCGATAGTCCTAGTCTATAGTCTAGTCTATAGTCTAGTCTATAGTCTAGTCTATAGTCTAGTCTATAGTCTAGTCTATAGTCTAGTCTATAGTCTAGTCTATAGTCTAGTCTAGTCTAGTCTATAGTCTGTCTATAGTCTAGTCTATAGTCTAGTCTATAGTCTAGTCTATAGTCTAGTCTATAGTCTAGTCTATAGTCTAGTCTATAGTCTAGTCTATAGTCTAGTCTATAGTCTAGTCTATAGTCTAGTCTATAGTCTAGTCTATAGTCTAGTCTATAGTCTAGTCTATAGTCTAGTCTATAGTCTAGTCTATAGTCTAGTCTATAGTCTAGTCTATAGTCTAGTCTATAGTCTAGTCTATAGTTAGTCTATTGTCTAGTCTATTGTCTAGTCTATTGTCTAGTCTATAGTTTAGTCTATAGTCTAGTCTACAGTCTAGTCTATAGTCTAGTCTATAGTCTAGTCTATAGTCTAGTCTATAGTCTAGTCTATAGTCTAGTCTATAGTCTAGTCTATAGTCTAGTCTATAGTCTAGTCTATAGTCTAGTCTATAGTCTAGTCTATAGTCTAGTCTATAGTCTAGTCTATAGTCTAGTCTAGTCTATAATCTAGTCTATAGTCTAGTCTATAGTCTAGTCTATAGTCTATAGTCTAGTCTATAGTCTAGTCTATTGTCTAGTCTATAGTCTAGTCTATAGTTTAGTCTATAGTCTAGTCTATAGTCTAGTCTATAGTCTAGTCTATCGTCTAGTCTATCGTCTAGTCTATCGTCTAGTCTATAGTCTAGTCTATAGTCTAGTCTATAGTTTAGTCTATAGTCTAGTCTATAGTCTAGTCTGGTCGTTAGTTTAGTCTATAGTCTGGTTTATAGTCTATTCTATAGTATAGTCTATTGTCTTGTCTATTTTCTAGTCTATAGTTTAGTCTATAGTCTAGTCTAGTCTATAGTTTAGTCTAGTCTATAGTTTAGTCTAGTCTAGTCTATAGTCTAGGCCATAGTCTGGTCTATAGTCTACTCTATATTCTAGTCTATAGTCTGGTCTATAGTCTAGCCTATAATCTAGTATATAGTCTAGTCCATAGTCTGGTCTATAGTGTAGTCCATAGTCTGGTCTATAGTTTAGTCTATAATCTAGTATGTAGTCTAGTCCATAATCTGGACTATAGTCTAGTCTATAGTCTAGTCTATAGTCTAGTTTATAGTCTAGTATATAGTCGATTCCTTATTCTAGTCTATAGTCTAGTCTGTGTTCTAATCTACAGTCTAATTTATAGTCTAATATATAGTTTAGTCTATTATCTAGTCTATAGTCTCTAGTTTAGTCTAGAGCCTTTTTTTAAAGAATATTTCTCTTAATTTGAAATTTTGATTTCTATAGAAATTTGCTCCCTCTGTTATGTTATTCTTCTAATATTTTCAATTTAGTCTAAATTCAAAAACATTTGATTTCATGTGATATTTTTAAAACGATTCGTCATATTATTTGATTACTTGTTTGTTTTTTTTTTTTTTTTTATTCAATATTTCAAATATTAAATATTCTTATTATAATAAAATGTTTAAATTTATTTGACACATTAAATCTGTATCTAATTAATTAAATTGAACTTAAATCATATGGGGGGGAATTTGTATAATAAAGTATAAAGAATTGTGTAAAACCGGCTTTATCGTAATATGAATATGAAGATATTTTGAAAATATATTTTAATTTTTTATAAACAAAATTATTTGTTTGTTCAAATAAGAAAAAAAGAAATTGAAACGTAAATACATATTTTAGGTCATTGAAGTGTGATAACATTTGAAATAGTTTGACAAAAGATTAAATAGAAATGATAACATATTTTATTTCAATACTTTTCAATACGAGGTTCTTAACTAAGAGGAATTATAAAGAAAAATGTTTAGAGGGATTTCCAAGAAATCTAAGGTGATTAAAATGATATGGAGGGTAATGTCTTTAAATCCCTGAAAAGATTTTTATTGTGATGAAAGGCAAACATTCTAAACACGGCTTAGAATTGACATTGACAGCAGGCATTATCATTGGCATTATAATTAAGCATTGGTAATTGTTATTGGAGTTGTTTTATTTATTTTATATATTGTCCACTATTTAAACTCTACACTGTAGTTTAACTATTAAGACAAATTAATTAGCTGTCAACTTTTTAAGCAAAAATTTCGTGCTTATAACAAAAAACAATAAATCATTAAAGATTATCTTTCCAAAGTCATTAACATTTTTATATATTCAAACAATTGTTTAATTGTCAATATTGATGACAATTTCCCATTTAAAAAAAACTAAACAAACTTGTAAAAATCAATTGCACTTCCTGTCATTTATTAAGTGTTCTGTTAATAAACGCCTTTTTTTGAAAAAAATAAAGTTAAATACATAAAACTAAAGAAGAACAACTTAAAGAAACTGCAAATATTTCATTTTAACTTCATAAAAACTTATTATTAAAATTATTGAACGTCCCTGAACCCTAAACTACTATAAATAATAATATTGAGAAAAAATTGTATAAATGAATGAAACTATATAGTTTCCTCTTAACTAAACTAAATCATACTGAGGAGAGCGAAGAGATTGCTATACAGCTGCTTGATATCCAATTTATAAGTTGGAGATGCTGTCAACCAACTAGTTTTGCAACATCCTCTACTCTATAGTAGAAGTGCTAAAATTAACTGTTTTTTTTTTTTTCAATTTATTAATGATTTTTTTATTTTGTAGCAGCGTCTTGTTTAAAGTGTTAAAAAAACTAACTAAAAGATGTATCAATATTTATTTAAAAGACACTTAAAGGTGGTTTAGTTGAGAGGATTACTTTTTAAAATAAACTTAATTTTTTAGTCATATGAAAAGTATTTGGAAAATAAATTTCTATGAAATGATTAATGATCAACTGGTTCATTCAGGGGAATAGTTAAAGGACATCAGCTAATGCGAAAAAAGTTCCAATGAAAACATTCATGACATGTCAATGAAAAACCATCAATAAACTAAATTATAGACTAAAGTCCACACTTTAGTTCAAATAAACGAGTATAGTCCAAACTATACATTATACTGTGATCTAGACTACAAATTGAACACTTGTCCAGACTATAGACTAGACTATAGGTCAAATTCAATAATAATATGGTCCGGAATATATACTAGACTATAAGCTAGAATTTAATATTTACTATAGTACAGATAACATACTAGAATATAGTCTAAACCAGATTATAGATTAGACTATAAGGCAAACTACAAACTAGTATATACTGCAGATTACAGACTAGACTATAGTCCAGACTGTAGGCCACACAATAGTCCAGACTGTAGACCAGACTATAGACTAGACAATAGTCCAGACTTTAGTCCATGCTATAAACTAGATTATAGTCCAGATTTTAGACTTAACTAAAGTTCAAACGGCAGCCTTTGCAATATTCTGCACAAACCACACTCCAGACTTACCTATACTATAGTCCATCCTTTAGACTAGACTATATTCTGGACTATATACTAGATTATAGTCTGGACTAAAGACTAGACTATAGACTAGACTATAGAATAGACTATATTCCAGACTATAGACCAGACTATAGACCAGATTATAGAGCAGACTATAGAGCAGACTGTAGATAATACTATAGGTCAGAATATAAACTAAACTTCAGTTCCGACTATAGATTAAAATAGAATACAAACCAGATCACAGATATGCCTATAATCCAGACTACAGACTTGACTATACTCCAGACTACTGACTAGGCTATAGTTCAGACAATATACTAGGTTATGGTCCAGACTACAGACTAGATTATAATTCAGACTATACAATAGAATATAGTTCAGACTATATATACCATAGACCAGACTATTGTCCAGGCTATAGACTAGACTATAGTCAAGACTATAGACTAGATTATAGTCCAGATTATATACTAGACTGTAGACTAGACCATAGTCCAAATTATAATCTAGACTGTAGACTAGACTAAAGTCCAGACTATAGGCCAGACTATAGTCCAGACTATAGGCCAGACTATAGGCTAGACTATAGTATAGACTTCAAACGAGAATATAGTCCAAACCAGATTATAGATTAGACTGTTGACTATACCATATTCCAGACTACAATCTAAGCTAAAGTTGAAAATATAGGCTAGACTATAGACCAGTCTATAAGCTAGAATATAGGCCAGACCATAGGCCAGACTATAGTCTAGACTATAGGCCAGTCTATAAGCTAGAATATAGGTCAGACTATAGTCTAGACTATAGGCCAGTCTATAGACTACTCTATAGGCCAGACTATAGACTAGACTAGGCCAGACTAGGCCAATAAAATTGTCCAAACCAGATTATAGATTAGAC
Organism: Lucilia sericata; assembly: GCF_015586225.1. NCBI lineage: Eukaryota > Metazoa > Arthropoda > Insecta > Diptera > Calliphoridae > Lucilia > Lucilia sericata. The sequence continues at coordinate 223,708 of NW_023994491.1, forward strand.
TATTGACTAAGCTAAAGTTCAGACTATAGGCAAGTCTATAGGCTAGACAATACGCCAGTCTATAGACTAGGCTATAGGCCAGACTATAAACCAGACTATAGTACAGACTTCAGACGAGAATAAAGTCCAAACCAGATTATAGATTAGACTATTGACTATAACATATTCCAGACTACAATCTAAGCTAAAGTTGAGAATATAGGCTAGACTATAGGCCAGTCTATAAGCTAGACTATGGGCCACACTATAGGCTACACTATAGGCCAATCTATAGACTACTCTATAGGCCAGACTATAGACTAGACTAGGATAGGCCATACTATAAACTAGACATTAGAACAGACTTCTGACGATAATATAGTCCATACCAGATTATAGATTAGACTATTGACTATACTATATTCCAGACTACAAACTAAGCTCTAGTACAGACTAAAGACTAGACTATAGTCCAGATTATAACGTCCAGACTATAAACTAGAACATATTCCACACTTTAGACTAAACTATAGTCCAGACTATAGAATATAGTTCAGACTTTAGATCAAAGTGTAGTTTAGACTTTAAATAACACCATAGTCTAGAGTATAGTCTAGACTATATTATAGTCCAAATTATAAACTATAGTTTAGACTTGAGTCCACATTATAAACCAAATAGACTATAGTCCAGATTATGTACTTGAATCCGGCCCAGACTATAGCTTAAACTAGAGACTAAAGTTTAAATCATGAACCTTACTTTAAACTGAACTATAGATATTGCACAGATTAATGTACATATATAGTAATTCAGACTGCAGATTTCACTATAGAAACAATTCTTTGCTAAATTATTTCCTCTAGGCGTTTGCTGGGTCTTCAGACTAAACAGAAACATATAAAATTTTATAACAAATTCCTTATAAAGTAAAAGTCTAAAAGAATTCTTCGTTAAAAAATATAAATATTCTAAAAATCAACATAAATTTGATAAGTAACCAATAAAGGTTAAAGAACTTTAGATCTTTTCTTTAAGCTTACAATCATTGAATTAAAATTTATAAAGAAATAGAAATAAAACTAAAAGTGTGGGTTGTTTAGAAAACCACAAGAATCATTGAATAAAAAACAAATCACGATGAAATCATTTCAAATACAAAATTTGAAATTTAAATTATATTTAGCAAATAGTGGCAGAGAAAAGAAAATAGGTCATATGTTATTAACAATTTTTTAGCTGATAAGCAGATTATTTAATAATAAGGCCCCAACACACCTCGCTTTCAATATTATTTATTAAATTTAATTGATTAGCAATTGTTATTGTTAAAAGTTTGTAGAGGAGATTTAATTTTCTAGGTAAAAAAATATTGATAATATTATTAATAATAATAATAATTTTTGGAGGTTTTTTTTCTCAATACATAATTTTAATATGCCTGACACGTTAACGTTAAGTAAATAGTATATTTTTAACAATTTGTTATTACATTAATAATGAAAATGTGCTTTAGTATGTGAAAAAAAAATTTTTTGAAATTTTGTTTAATTGAATACAAAATTCACACAATTGCTCATGTGAGTGAATGTGTTTTATAAAATGCAAACAATCTGAGTGAATAATCTTTTTTCAATATTATTTTTGCATTTTTTTTCTGTTTCATTTTATAGAATAAAACCAAAAAATGCATAAAATATCAATAAAAATTGTTTTAAATGAACTTTTTTTTCCATAAAGTCAATATTTTATTTGTTTTCTGTTTTGCAGTAAGAAATTTTAATAAACAAATATTTGTTTAAGTGAATATTTTTTTTCTAAATTTGAAATAAATCTTTAGTTTATCAAAGTTATTACTTAAACTGTCATACTGTAAACGTAACTGTTATACAAATTAAAACCAAAATATCTTTCTTCACGTTTTAAGTCTAAAACTTTACTAAGTCTTGTCTATATATAGTTTAGTATATTATCTAGACTATAGTTCATAATCCGGACTATAGTCCATAATCTGGACTTTAGTTTTGCCTACAGTCTACACTGTAGTCTAGTCCACAGTCTGCACTATAGTTTAAATTATGGTTTAAGTTAGTCTAAAGTTTAGACTTTAGTTTCTAATTTGGACCTTTGTTATCCCAATAGTCTATATATATATTAAACCATAGTATAGAATATAGCTTAGTCTTTAGTCTGGACTATAGTCTAATATATACTATGAACTATAGTCTAATCTATAGTCGGGACTATATTCTAGTCTTTAATCTAGTCTATAGTCTCGACTAAGTCTAGTCTATAGTCTAGTCTATAGTCTAGTCTATAGTCTAGTCTATAGTCTAGTCTATAGTCTAGTCTATAGTCTAGTCTATAGTCTAGTATAGTCTAGTCTATAGTCTAGTCTATAGTCTAGTCTATAGTCTAGTCTATAGTCTAGTCTATAGTCTAGTCTATAGTCTAGTCTATAGTCTAGTCTATAGTCTAGTCTAGTCTAGTCTATAGTCTAGTCTATAGTCTAGTCTATAGTCTAGTCTATAGTCTAGTCTATAGTCTAGTCTATAGTCTAGTCTATAGTCTAGTCTATAGTCTAGTCTATAGTCTAGTTTATAGTCTAGTATAGTCTAGTCTATAGTCTAGTCTATAGTCTAGTCTATAGTCTAGTCTATATCTAGTCTATAGTCTAGTCTATAGTCTAGTCTATAGTCTAGTCTATAGTCTAGTCTATAGTCTAGTCTATAGTCTAGTCTATAGTCTAGTCTATAGCCTAGTCTATAGTCTAGTATATAGTCTAGTCTATAGTCTAGTCTATAGTCTAGTCTATAGTCTAGTCTATAGTCTAGTCTATAGTCTAGTCTATAGTCTAGTCTATAGTCTAGTCTATAGTCTAGTCTATAGTCTAGTCTATAGTCTAGTCTATAGTCTAGTCTATAGTCTAGTCTATAGTCTAGTCTATAGTCTAGTCTATAGTCTAGTCTATAGTCTAGTCTATAGTCTAGTCTATAGTCTAGTCTATAGTCTAGTCTATAGTCTAGTCTATAGTCTAGTCTATAGTCTAGTCTATAGTCTAGTCTATAGTCTAGTCTATAGTCTAGTCTATAGTAGTCTAGTCTATAGTCCTAGTCTATAGTAGTCTATAGTCTAGTCTATAGTCTAGTCTATAGTCTAGTCTATAGTCTAGTCTATAGTCTAGTCTATAGTCTAGTCTATAGTCTAGTCTATAGTCTAGTCTATAGTCTAGTCTATAGTCTAGTCTATAGTCTAGTCTATAGTCTGGTCTATAGTCTAGTCTATAGTCTGGTCTATAGTCTAGTCTAGTCTATAGTCTAGTCTAGTCTATAGTCTAGTCTATAGTCTAGTCTATAGTCTAGTCTATAGTCTAGTCTATAGTCTAGTCTATAGTCTATTCTATGGTCTATTCTATGGTCTAGTCTATAGTCTAGTCTATAGTCTAGTCTATAGTCTAGTCTATAGTCTAGTCTATAGTCTATCTATGGTCTATTCTATGGTCTAGTCTATAGTCTAGTCTATAGTCTATTCTATGGTCTATTCTATGGTCTAGTCTATAGTCTAGTCTATAGTCTAGTCTATAGTCTAGTCTATAGTCTAGTCTATAGTCTAGTCTATAGTCTAGTCTATAGTCTAGTCTAGTCTATAGTCTAGTCTATAGTCTAGTCTATAGTCTAGTCTATAGTCTAGTCTATTGTCTAGTCTATAGTCTAGCCTATAGTCTAGTCTATAGTCTAGTCTATAGTCTAGTCTATAGTCTAGTCTATAGTCTAGTCTATAGTCTAGTCTATAGTCTAGTCTATAGTCTAGTCTATAGTCTAGTCTATGGTCTATTCTATGGTCTAGTCCAGCGGTTCCCACCGATTTTTACTTCGCGGACCGCTCGAAGAACTTATTTAATTTCGCGGACCGCCATACATATTTTGATATTCTATTGTTCTAAATAATTGTCCATCCAAAAATTGACCTAGTCCATTAATCCCTAGGTCTAATAAATGTAGAGATGTCATATTTATAAAATATTCCCGTATATTGAAAATATATAATATTTCAGATAGGTTTTCAATTCATGTTTTGAAGATAGAATGACTTCTTTGTTGATATGTTAACATGATGTTTCATTTTATGATCGTGAGATCTTTCATGTTCATTTTTCTTCAAGGTAGCGAAAATATCAATATCAAATATTGTCACATGTGCTTAAGGAGTCACGTTTCAAAAATTTGTTGCGATTGCAAAGGGAGAACTGAGTAAGTGAGCTAAGTTTTCGGGAAAATAATATAAGAAAGTTGGACTTCTTCTATGTTGTTGCGGAATGCGTTATCCGCATAATATATGATTTGAACTCTTTGTTAAAGTACTGTGAATTTGGAACTTAAATTTGAATTTTAAAATACCAACGAATTATTTTACTTCATGGTTTTTGGCTACATATTTACGCGAAACGCTATGGATTTTCTGATGTTAATTTAATAATATGTATTGGTCGACAAAATCAAGTTAAAATCTGTGTATCACGTCGGATTGGAATATTTATAAAGAGATGCATAAAGAGTCACCTCTGTTTTGAAAATATATAATTTTAGTCCTTTCAAACAAGAACACTTTTGCTTACAATTTGATAAACTTAAATCTATAATAAGCTTGTCTTTGAATTGAACTTCATACTCCGGAATTAATTTAATTGTAAGGCATAGTATTATTTGTCTGAAATAAAAACCATTATTTCAGTACATATACAGGAAATAAAAATTACAAATCACGCAATACTTTACTTTATAAAAGTTATACAATAAATTTGTAGGGCCTAGCTTCTTCCTGATAAACAACCGAAAAAATAAAATTCAAAAAGTCACCAAAAAATTTAGGATTATTGCACAAAAATTGGAGATATTTGTACATACATATAAAAGAATATTGTTTATTCATGTTTTTTTCGTTCGTCTTCGCGGACCCCCTAGGATTTTACTACGGACCACTAGGGGTCCGCGGACCCCCATTTGGGAACCGTTGGTCTAGTCTATAGTCTAGTCTATAGTCTAGTCTATAGTCTAGTCTATAGTCTAGTCTATAGTCTAGTCTATAGTCTAGTCTATAGTCTAGTCTATAGTCTAGTCTATAGTCTAGTCTATAGTCTAGTCTATAGTCTAGTCTATAGTCTAGTCTATAGTCTAGTCTATAGTCTAGTCTATAGTCTAGTCTATAGTCTAGTCTATAGTCTCGTTATAGTCTAGTCTATAGTCTAGTCTATAGTCTAGTCTATAGTCTAGTCTATAGTCTAGTCTAGTCTATAGTCTAGTCTATAGTCTAGTCTATAGTCTAGTCTATAGTCTAGTCTATAGTCTAGTCTATAGTCTAGTCTATAGTCTAGTCTATAGTCTAGTCTATAGTCTAGTCTATAGTCTAGTCTATAGTCTAGTCTATAGTCTAGTCTATAGTCTAGTCTAAGTCTAGTCTATAGTCTAGTCTATAGTCTAGTCTATAGTCTAGTCTATAGTCTAGTCTATAGTCTAGTCAAGTCTAGTCTATAGTCTAGTCTATAGTCTAGTCTATAGTCTAGTCTATAGTCTAGTCTATAGTCTAGTCTATAGTCTAGTCTATAGTCTAGTCCTATAGTCCTAGCTCTATAGTCTAGTCTATAGTCTAGTCTATAGTCTAGTCTATAGTCTAGTCTATAGTCTCGTCTATAGCTAGTCATGTCTAGTCTATAGTCTAGTCTATAGTCTAGTCTATAGTCTAGTCTATAGTCTCGTCTATAGTCTAGTCTATAGTTCTAGTTCAAGTCTAGTCTATAGTATAGTCATAGTCTAGTCTATAGTCTAGTCTATAGTCTAGTCTATCGTCTAGTTATAGTCTAGTCTAAGTCTACTCATATATGTCTAGTCTATAGTTAGTCTAAGTCTAGTCTATAGCCTACTCTATAGTCTAGTCTATAGTCTAGTATATAGCTGTCTATAGTCTAGTCTATCGTATTGTCTATAGTATAGTCTATAGTCTTAGTCTATAGTCTAATCTATAGTCTAGTCTATAGTCTAGTCTAAGTTAGTCTATAGGTCTAGTCATAGTCTAGTCTATAGTCTAGTCTATAGTCTAGTCTATAGTATAGTTATATAGTCTAGTCTATAGTTAGTCTATAGTCTAGTCTATAGTCTAGTCTATAGTCTAGTCTATAGTCTAGTCTATAGTCTAGTCTATAGTCTAGTCTATAGTCTAGTCTATAGTCTAGTCTATAGTCTAGTCTATAGTCTAGTCTATAGTCTAGTCTATCTAGTCTATAGTCTAGTCTATAGTCTAGTCTATAGTCTAGTCTAATAGTCTAGTCTATAGTCTAGTCTATAGTCTAGTCTAGTCTGCAGTATGCTTCTTGTTTTCATTCATTATTAATAATAACTTCTAATTAACAAATTTCCTAATTAGTTAACACGTTAATAAATAATATTATTAAATATTTTTTTCCATTCCAAATTTAACTAATTATTCTTAACTTTACAATTCACTAATACTATTACTATTTATGTTTATTATTAATAATAAAAAATAGCATGATTCCAAAACAAAAGAATCCCCACTTTTGCTTGATTTGCTAGATTAAGAGCTAAAATTTGTTTTAGAAAATCCGCTAATTGTTGTTGTTGTTATACACAGTCACCGGTTGGTTACTTGGCAATATATTGTTAATAATACTAGACAATATTGTATAATATTAACAATAAATAAACAAAAAATAGAAACAAGTTTTCACTGATGCTAATAAAAAATAAAGTGTTAAATATAAAAAATAATAACAATAAAACATGCAAACTTAAAGAAACACGGATTTAATTGAAAGAATAAAAACGGAACCAGTAAATATTTAAGTTTAAAAAAAAAACAAATAGTTGTGAAAAGAATATTTAAGAAATTCTAAGAATTAAATTAAGTGGTGTATTAAAATTACTGGGAAGTTTATAAGGAAAAGAGAAAAAACCCACACTGTTAATTTATTAATAAATTAAATAATTTATGTAAACAGTAATTCTTAAAAAAAGAAACTACTAAATGTTTCTAATGTTACCTGATATATCGGCTTGAGTAAAAGTAATCATAGCCACGGCAAATACAGCGGCCAAAACACAAGTATAAAATATTTTATTTGCCATTTTTATTATATTCTTTTTTATTTCTTTTATATTGAAACAATAATTTAATATTCTGTTTTTGTTTTTATTATTTTATTCCAAAAAATCACTTTTATAAAAGATGTTCACCGTTGCTTAAACTTATTAAAACTAATTTAAATGTTTTTTATACAGAAGATTTTTGTAAGCTATTGCTTTAGCTTTAGATTATGAGTATAAAAAGCTAATTTAAAGCTTTAAGTTTAAAAACGTAACGTAAGTACAAAAACAGCTTTATTGATTGAGGACGTAGTTGATAAGTGTAGGAAAACAAAAGACTTAAGAGGCAAACTTGAGAGAGAGTAAAAGAGAGTGAGATTTTAAGGGTTAAAAACAAGTATTAACAACTTCACATACAAAAAACCGCTAGGAATAAGTAAAATCTACTAAAAATATAACTTTATAGTATATAGTAGGGTTCGAACAATCGACTTTTTGTCGAAAAAAGTCGAAGTCGACTATTTTGTTCCAAAAAAGTCGAAAACTCGACTATGGTCTGTGAAAAAAGTCGAAAAGTCGACTTTGTTAATAAAAGTCGAAGTCGACTATTTTGTTCCAAAAAAGTCGATAACTCGACTATTGTCTGTGAAAAAAGTCGAAAAGTCGACTTTGTTAATAAAAGTCGAAAAGTCTGAAAGTCGAAAAAAGTCGATAAGTCGAAAAAAGTCGAAAAGTCGAAAAAAGTAGTAAAAAGTCGAAAAAAGTCGGAAAAAGTCGAAAAGTCGGAAAAAGTCGAAAAGTCGGAAAAAGTCGAAAACTCGAAAATTGTAGAAACAAGTCAAAAACAGTCGAAAATCTTAAAAAAAGTGGAAAAAAAAGTCAAAAACTCTAAAATATTCGGAAAAAGTCGAAAAAATTAAAAAAATAGTCGAAAAAAAGTCGAAAATAGTCAAAAAGTCGAAAAAAGTCGAAATGTCGGAAAAAGTCGAAAAGTCGAAAAAATTCGGAAAGTCGAAAAGTCGGAAAAAGTCGAAAAGTCGGAAAAAGTCGACTATTAATAAAATACTTGTAGTCGAAAAGTCTAAAAGTCGACTTTTAATTAAATGAAAAAAGTCGAAAAGTCGAAAAATCGACTTTTCATAAAATGCAAAAAGTCGAAAAGTCGACTTTTCGTATCAACTATAGAACCCTAGTATATAGTCTAATCTGTATTCTGGATTATAGGCTAAATTCTGGTCCATAGTATGGTCTATAGACTAGTCTCAAGTCTAATCTATAATCTAGCCTCTAGTACAGACAAGTCTAGTATATAGTCCAGTCGATAGGTTAGTCTATAGTCTACTTTATAGCCCAACCCATAGTCTTGCCTATAGTCTAGTCTATTCCATAACCCAACCCATAGTCTAATCTAGTATATAGCCTATCTATCCTACTCTATTGTCTAGTACAATAGTCTAGTCTATAGCTTACGGTATAAACTAGTCTTTAGTCTAGTCTATAGTATTGTCCTTAGTGTAGTCAATTGCCTAGTCTATAATCTAATCTTTAGTATAGTCCAGACTTTAGCATAGTCTATAGTATATCCTATAGTCTTGTCTAACCTGGACTAGTCTTATCTATAATCTGGACAATATTCTAGTCTATAGCCTAATCTATAAAATCGACGTCATGGCAATTTCCTTGAAATAAAAACTTTCACTTTCCTCATTTAAAAAGTTACACCAACAAATTAATCACCAGATAAACAAAAAACTCAATATTCTTTTTGCTCAAATTATTTAAAAAAAAAATCAATATCAAATCTTTATTTAAAAAAATGCTGATGGTTTACGCACTTTTTTACTGAATTTAAAATAATGACATGCTGCTTTATTTTATCTTGGAATCTCTTTTTTAAAAAATCTCTACCTTTTTTTTTGTTTTGCAAACAACCGCTTAGATCTTGTTGAAGGCAGCAATATCGACAGATTGTACGAAATCTTCGAATTCTTCAATCTTTTCAGTCAACAAATCAATGGATACCTTGTCATCTTCAATGACGCACATAATTTGCAATTTGTTAATACCATAACCGACTGGCACCAATTTGGAGGCACCCCACAAGAGACCGTCCATTTCGATGGTGCGTACGTTCTTTTCCATTTCCTTCATGTCGGTCTCATCATCCCAGGGTTTGACATCGAGCAACACGGAGGATTTGGCAATCAAGGCGGGTTTCTTGGATTTCTTAGCAGCATAGGCGGCCACACGTTCTTCACGGATCTTGGCAGCTTCAGCATCATCTTCTTCATCATCGGAGCCGAAGAGATCGACATCATCGTCATCATCATCGGCAGCAGCAGGAGCAGCTACGGTGGGCTTGGCACCGGCAGCTTGTGGCAAGGGGGAACCGCCCCAGGCAGCCTTTTCGCTGGCCTCGAAGGAGGCAATGTGACGGTACCAACGTTGTACGTGTGGTAAATCACCAGTGGGGGCCTTGCCTAAAGCCTCGAACACAGATAAATCAGCCTTGGAGGGTTCATAACTAGAAAATAAGAAAACAGCACAAAGTTAATATCTTCCAATATGCAAAAAATGCCGACGTGTGAGGTCATGTCTTAACATAACCTCATTTATTTGATGGCATGTTTTGATAAACATTCCTACACTTACCCACTGATGTAGCTGTTGTTGGCCAAGAAATTGTTCAATTCCTTAAGACCTTGTGGGGTTTTAACATCACCGAAAGCCATTGTTATTTATTTATAATTAAATTTATTTAATAAAACTTAAAATTAATCTGGTTCGTCAGCTAGTATGCTTGCTGCTTGCAAAAATTTGACAACCGGAAAGAGACGAGATTTTTGTGGTAAGACCTGCGCCAACAAAATTATCACCGACGGCGTCGAACATTAATAAATTGGACAGCGGCATATTTATTGAATAAAACTAAATAACTTGGCAGCACTTTGGTAAGATATGGTTGGCAAGGCAGAATGAGTATTAGCTACTAACTAACTAACTACTACTAACTAACTAACTAACTAACTAACTAACTAACTAACTAACTAACTAACTAACTAACTAACTAACTAACTAACTAACTAACTAACTAACTAACTAACTAACTAACTAACTAACTAACTAACTAACTAACTAACTAACTAACTAACTAACTAACTAACTAACTAACTAACTAACTAACTAACTAACTAACTAACTAACTAACTAACTAACTAACTAACTAACTAACTAACTAACTACTAACTAACTAACTAACTAACTAACTAACTAACTAACTAACTAACTACTAACTAACTAACTAACTAACTAACTAACTAACTAACTAACTAACTAACTAACTAACTAACTAACTAACTAACTAACTAACTACTAACTAACTAACTAACTAACTAACTAACTACTAACTAACTAACTAACTAACTAACTAACTAACTAACTAACTACTAACTAACTAACTAACTAACTAACTAACTAACTAACTAACTAACTAACTAACTAACTACTAACTAACTAACTAACTAACTAACTAACTAACTAACTAACTAACTACTAACTACTAACTAACTAACTAACTAACTAACTAACTAACTAACTAACTAACTAACTAACTAACTAACTAACTAACTAACTAACTAACTAACTAACTAACTAACTAACTAACTAACTAACTAACTAACTAACTAACTAACTAACTAACTAACTAACTAACTAACTACTAACTAACTAACTAACTAACTAACTAACTAACTAACTAACTAACTAACTAACTAACTAACTAACTAACTAACTAACTAACTAACTAACTAACTAACTAACTAACTAACTAACTAACTAACTAACTACTAACTAACTAACTAACTAACTAACTAACTAACTAACTAACTAACTAACTAACTAACTAACTAACTAACTAACTAACTAACTAACTAACTAACTAACTAACTAACTAACTAACTAACTAACTAACTAACTAACTAACTAACTAACTAACTAACTAACTAACTAACTAACTAACTAACTAACTAACTAACTAACTAACTAACTAACTAACTAACTACTAACTAACTAACTAACTAACTAACTAACTAACTAACTAACTAACTAACTAACTAACTAACTAACTAACTAACTAACTAACTAACTAACTAACTAACTAACATAACTAACTAACTAACTAACTAACTAACTAACTAACTAACTAACTAACTAACTAACTACTAACTACTAACTAACTAACTAACTAACTACTAACTAACTAACTAACTAACTAACTAACTAACTAACTAACTAACTAACTAACTAACTAACTAACTAACTAACTAACTAACTAACTAACTACTAACTACAACTAACAACTAACTAACCACTAACTAACTAACTAACTAACTAACTTCTAATATTAACAAAATTTTTACTTTATCCAAAAGTTTCCTAATATTAAAAAAAAAATCACAAAAAAAACATATTATATATATATATATATATATATATATATATATATATATATATATATATATATATATATATATATATATATAGTATATATATATATATATATTTTCAAGAGTTAAAATTTTATTACAATTCAACTTCTCCAAAAAATTAAAAATTATCATTAAAAATTAAATGTTCACTAAAATTCAAATTTTAGTCACTTAAATTTCAAATTTTTACAAAAATTTAATTTATCTTAAAAATAATATTTTTTTTCACATAAAACTGATTTTTAATCTTTATTTTAAAATTTTCCAAAAAAGAAATTAAAATTCAAGTTTTTATCTATAGAAAATATTTTTAAATTTTTTATAGGAAATTAAAGTTTTATATTAAAATATTATTTTATAAATATATAATAAATTTAAAAAGGATGAATTTCTATTTCAATTTCTTAAAATAAAGTTTTCTAAACAAAAGTTATATGAGGACGAAATGTTCTGTAGAAATTGTATATATTTTATACAAATTTCATAATTTGTTAAAATTTACATTTTCACCTCAGCAGTGTGTATTTTCTATACAAAATACAACTCTGATTCAACAACTTTACAATAAAAACTTGGCAGTACTTTTTTGGTGGTGAGAATTTTGCTCTGTCTGAGCAAATCTGTTTTTTTTTATATGTACTAAGCAGCGAACTTAATGGTGGGGTATCTCAGCAAAATCTTGCCCATATGAAATATACGTGTTTGTGTGTCGAGTTCAGCAAAAATTGCTTGTGGTGAGCAGCAGCAGCTGTGGTGAGAAGAAAATCTTGTAGAACAAGAAGAAGCAAGAAATTTTCTGCTGTTTTGTATTAAAAGAAGGAGAAAAAATTGCAAAAATATATAAAACTAATAATAAAATAATATACACAGTGTTTATGAAAAATAAATTATAATATATATACAAAAATACCATGAATATTTTAAACAAATTAAAAGAATAAACAAAAAAGAAAGGTTAAAATTATACATACAAAATTTGTAAGAAAAAAAAAACGTAGGCCACGAAATAAAAAAAGAGCACAAAACGATAAAAAAAATAGTAGCAGCAGTGTAAAGGCTTTTTTAAGCGAAAATATTACAACAAAAATTATTGTACGTATTGCTAACATGTAAAAAAACATTACAAAAAAGTGGAGTTAAAAAAAAATTATAGATTTTATTATAAAAAAAAGTTAAGCAGAAAAAAGAAAGTGTAAAAAGTTATAAAAAAAGTGCTGCAAAAGGAATAAATGTAAAATGTTAAGGATTTTTTATTACATTTCTTATATTTTTTATTATTTTTATATTAGAAGTGTAGCATCGTCATTATGTTAAAAAAAATACACGGTCTATCCGTTTTTTTTTTTCTGGATTTGCTTTTCCTTATATTTTTTCCCATTATTATGTTCTCTGATTTTCCGTTTTGTCATAATTTTCATATTTTTTCTTTTTTTATTTGTTTTTTATTTTTGCATTTGCGCCACTTTCCTGTAAATTTTGTAGTTGTTGTATGAAAATTTGTGTTTTGGATGTTTTGTTTTTCTGTTTTTTGACAGTAGGCCTGTTTTTAATAACAACAACATAACACAACACTCTCTTTTCTCTACAATTGAATACGGCAAATTGTGTGTTGTTGTTGCTGTAGTGTGGGTGTTTGTACAAGTTGTACAATCAAGTTAATAATGTTATTATGACGTTTATGTTTAGTGTTTCTTGTTGTTTTTGTATTTGTGTGTTAAAAAGTGGCCTAATGTCATTACATTAATGTTTAGCTTTTTCTTGGTTTTGTTTATATTTTTTCTATTTTTGATTTTCTTTTCCTTTTTCCTTATTTATTCCTTGTTCGTTTAAATGTGGATGCTGTTTTTTTTTTCTTAGTTCCTTTTCTATTTCCGCTCTCATTGTAGTTATTTCATCATATTTTTATACTTTTATTTTTTCTGTGATTAATCCTTGTGTGGATTTTATATGTATATTTCGTTTTTTTTTTTTGTTAATTTTTTTTTATTAATGTTTATATTTTGTGTTTAATTTATGACTTGTTTACCTTGATTTTCCAAGTTCAGTACGAAAAAAAAATTGTGAAATATATTCTGATGATGGTGTTTCTTTTTAGTTTTAATTATGACGTCAAATAGTTGTGAGTAAAAAACGCATTAATAACAGAAAAAACAATAATAATATTAAAATAAATTGTGGAAAAGCAACAATATGTTTAATGAAATAATACAATATTTGTTAAATTTGTGTGAAAGATTTACTAGAATCTAAATAATCAATTATATTTTTAACAACTAAGAACAGGTATGAACAAATTTCTTAATTCTACTAAAATTAATAAAAAGAAATCTAATAACTCACTCTAGTCTAGTTTATTGAGAAGAATCTAGTCTATTTTAAAGAGTATACTCTATCCTTGCCTGTAGTCTCGATTATAGAGCAGACCGTACTCTGGTTTATATGGCATACTTGATTTAGAGAACATAATCCAGTCTAGTCTACTTCGCTCATGCGTTTAAAGAGTACTCTTTAAAGGATTAGGAATGATCTAAAACTAATTTAAATATATGAAAAACACATACTCCATTTGACATTGTGATGTCCTAGGAGTAATCTCAAATCTACAGAGTAATCTCAAAACTACTCCCTCGCTAATATTATGGGAATACATAATGCGCTATAAAGTCCTATGTAATGCGTGTTATGAAAAGTGCAAAAAAATTAACATGATCCATGCCTGCATTACATAGAACTACTAAACGAATCATCAACTCCAATAATGTTTACAGGGGGAGTAGTTTTGGGATTACCTAAATGGATCATATACTCCAATAACTTTTGCGGAGATATATCTGACTAGTTGCATTTTGTTTAGTCTAGTTTAAGGTCCCAATTATAATTCAGTTCTGATTCAGTTATAGTTTTGTTTTACATCAGTTCTTGTTTAGTTCATTTCTGTTCATTTCTACTTAAGTTCTAGTTCAGTTTTAGTTCAGTTCTAGTGCAGTTCTAGTTCAGTTCTAGTTCAGTTCTAGTTCAGTTCTAGTTCAGTTCTAGTTCAGTTCTAGTTCAGTTCTAGTTCAGTTCTAGTTCAGTTCTAGTTCAGTTCTAGTTCAGTTCTAGTTCAGTTCTAGTTCAGTTCTAGTTCAGTTCTAGTTCAGTTCTAGTACAGTTCTAGTTCAGTTCTAGTTCAGTTCTAGTTCAGTTCTAGTTCAGTTCTAGTTCAGTTCTAGTTCAGTTCTAGTTCAGTTCTAGTTCAGTTCTAGTTCAGTTCTAGTTCAGTTCTAGTTCAATTCTAGTTCAGTTCTAGTTCAGTTCTAGTTCAGTTCTAGTTCAGTTCTAGTTCAGTTCTAGTTCAGTTCTAGTTCAGTTCTAGTTCAGTTCTAGTTCAGTTCTAGTTCAGTTCTAGTTCTAGTTCAGTTCTAGTTCTAGTTCAGTTCTAGTTCAGTTCTAGTTCAGTTCTAGTTCAGTTCTAGTTCAGTTCTAGTTCTAGTTCAGTTCTAGTTCAGTTTTAGTTCAGTTCTAGTTCAGTTCTAGTTCAGTTCTAGTTCAGTTCTAGTTCAGTTCTAGTTCAGTTCTAGTTCAGTTCTAGTTCAGTTCTAGTTCAGTTCTAGTTCAGTTCCAGTTCAGTTCCAGTTCAGTTCTAGTTCAGTGCAGTTCTAGTTCAGTGCAGTTCTAGTTCAGTGCAGTTCTAGTTATAGTTCAGTTCTAGTTCAGTTCTAGTTCAGTTCTAGTTCAGTTCTAGTTCAGTTCTAGTTCAGTTCTAGTTCTAGTTCAGTTCTAGTTCAGTTCTAGTTCAGTTCTAGTTCAGTTCTAGTTCAGTTCTAGTTCAGTTCTAGTTCAGTTCTAGTTCAGTTCTAGTTCAGTTCTAGTTCAGTTCTAGTTCAGTTCTAGTTCAGTTCTAGTTCAGTTCTAGTTCAGTTCTAGTTCAGTTCTAGTTCAGTTCTAGTTCAGTTCTAGTTCAGTTCTAGTTCAGTTCTAGTTCAGTTCTAGTTCAGTTCTAGTTCAGTTCTAGTTCAGTTCTAGTTCAGTTCTAGTTCAGTTCTAGTTCAGTTCTAGTTCAGTTCTAGTTCAGTTCTAGTTCAGTTCTAGTTCAGTTCTAGTTCAGTTCTAGTTCAGTTCTAGTTCAGTTCTAGTTCAGTTCTAGTTCAGTTCTAGTTCAGTTCTAGTTCAGTTCTAGTTCAGTTCTAGTTCAGTTCTAGTTCAGTTCTAGTTCAGTTCTAGTTCAGTTCTAGTTCAGTTCTAGTTCAGTTCTAGTTCAGTTCTAGTTCAGTTCTAGTTCAGTTCTAGTTCAGTTCAGTTCAGTTCAGTTCTAGCTCAGTTCTAGCTCAGTTCTAGTTCTCTAGTTCCGTTCTAGTTCAGTTCTTGTTCAGTTCTAGTTCAGTTCTAGTTCAGTTCTAGTTCAGTTCTAGTTCAGTTCTAGTTCAGTTCTAGTTCAGTTCTAGTTCAGTTCTAGTTCAGTTCTAGTTCAGTTCTAGTTCAGTTCTAGTTCAGTTCTAGTTCAGTTCTAGTTCAGTTCTAGTTCAGTTCTAGTTCAGTTCTAGTTCAGTTCTAGTTCAGTTCTAGTTCAGTTCTAGTTCAGTTCTAGTTCAGTTCTAGTTCAGTTCTAGTTCAGTTCTAGTTCAGTTCTAGTTCAGTTCTAGTTCAGTTCTAGTTCAGTTCTAGTTCAGTTCTAGTTCAATTCTAGTTCATTTCTAGTTCAGTGCTAGTTCATTTCTAGTTCATTTCCTTTTCAGTTCATGTTCAAGTTCAGTTTTAGTTTAGTTTAAATTTAGTCCTTTTAAACTCTAGTTCTATCTGACCTCTAGTCTTTAAAACATCTCAAAACATTATTAGTTACTCTCGTATATCATCTCCATAACTTCATAACGATGGCCGTTTTAGATGAATGCTTTTATATAAAAACCAAATTACTATTAAACATGACCCAGTTAGTAAACACAATCAATCTCCTTGGACTTCTTTGGCGAAGAGCCTAAAACTGGCTATTCTTGGCTTGATATATTATTGATATATAGTTTGTATTGATTTAGTTTTTTCTACTTATAACTCTAAACAATTAGTGAAAAGTTCTCTCCAATTAATTGCTGCCCTTATCAATGAATAAATTCATATCTAATAAATAAAACTACCCCCCTCAATACCCTCCACTTGTTGTCTCCACTGTGATTCATTAGCATAGACAACATGTTTTATCATGCATACAAAAAGAGTACAAACAAATGTCAGGATCTCACCTCTAGTGGAGCATAAGTAAAGTAAAACAAACTTTTTATACAAAAACCTGTTTTCTATTCAACCCCCAAAAACAATATCAACATACAAATTTATAAATTTTTGTGGATAAAAATTTATATTTTTTCACAATTTTCTTTTGTTACACAGCTTCTCATCCACTCTAATTATACGACTACTCTTTAGTTGTTGTTTTTATTTATGAGCCACAAAGTTATGCTAACAAAATATGTATGTACATAGTACATACCTACTCTCATCTTATAAACAATATGACTGAAACATTTCCATTTCCGTTTCCGTTTTGCTATGTATATGATTTTCATAACATTCATTTTACTTTAAATTTCTTTTACGTTATTTTGTTCCAATTTATTTTAATTATTAATTTTTCTATTTTTATGTCATTTAATGATTTTCCTGTTGCTTTATTTTTAATTTTCCATTTCTCTTTTTGCCTCTTTCTCTCTGGTAAATTATTCTTTTAGAATTTTCTAATGTTATGATAAAAATTGTTAACTATTTTTAGCTGTTTTATTAAATTATTTGTACGCTCATAGATACATAGATTCTTTTCCTCTTAGTTACATTAACATACATTTTTATAATGTTCATGCATATATTTTCTATTTAGTTGTTGTTGTTATTTATTTTTTCCAGTCTTTAATTTCCGTTTTTAATTAGATTTGCTGTGGCAATAATTAATAATGCATAGCCAAGCAATAATGTCAATACACTCAACATTCTCTGCTACTCCTTTGTATAATAATTATTGTTAACTATAAGCTAGAGAAATGTATATTAAGTATGTTGGAAAATTTGTAAAAAAAAATGTAACTAGAACTATATTGATCCAGAACAGAAGTAGAACAGAACTAGAAGTAACTAGAAAAGAACTGAACTAGAACTAGAACTGAACTAGAACTGACTAGAACTAGAACTGAACTAGAACTGAACTAGAACTGAACTAGAACTGAACTAGAACTGAACTAGAACTGAACTAGAACTGAACTAGAACTGAACTAGAACTGAACTAGAACTGAACTAGAACAAACTAGAACAAACTAGAACTGAACTAGAACTGAATTAGAACTGAACTAGAACTGAACTAGAACTGAACTAGAACTGAACTAGAACTGAACTAGAACTGAACTAGAACTGAACTAGAACTGAACTAGAACTGAACTAGAACTGAACTAGAACTGAACTAGAACTGAACTAGAACTGAACTAGAACTGAACTAGAACTGAACTAGAACTGAACTAGAACTGAACTAGAACTGAACTAGAACTGAACTAGAACTGAACTAGAACTGAACTAGAACTGAACTAGAACTGAACTACAACTGAACTACAACTGAACTACAACTGAACTAGAACTGAACTAGAACTGAACTAGAACTGAACTAGAACTGAACTAGAATTGAACTAGAACTGAACTAGAACTAGAACTGAACTAGAACTGAACTGAACTAGAACTGACTAGAACTGAACTAGAACTGAACTAGAACTGAACTAGAACTGAACTAGAACTGAACTAGAACTGAACTAGAACTGAACTAGAACTGAACTAGAACTGAACTAGAACTGAACTAGAACTGAACTAGAACTGAACTAGAACTGAACTAGAACTGAACTAGAACTGAACTAGAACTGAACTAGAACTGAACTAGAACTGAACTAGAACTGAACTAGAACTGAACATAGAACTGAACTAGAAACTGAACTAGAACTGAACTAGAACTGAACTAGAACTGAACTAGAACTGAACTAGAACTGAACTAGAACTGAACTAGAACTGAACTAGAACTGAACTAGAACTGAACTAGAACTGAACTAGAACTGACTAGAACTGAACTAGAACTGAACTAGAACTGAACTAGAACTGAACTAAAACTGAACTAGAACTGAACTAGAACTGAACTAGAACTGAACTAGAACTGAACTAGAACTGAACTAGAAATGAACTAGAACTTAACTAGAACTGAACTAGAAACTGAACTAGAACTGAACTAGAACTGAACTAGAACTGAACTAGAACTGAACTAGAACTGAACTAAGAACTGAACTAGAACTGAACTAGAACTGAACTAGAAATGAACTAGAAATGAACTAGAACTGAACTAGAACTGGACTAGAACTGAACTAGAACTGAACTAGAACTGAACTAGAACTGAACTAGTACTGAACTAGAACTGAACTAAGAACTGAACTAGAACTGAACTAGAACGGAACTTAGAACGGAACTAGAACTGAACTAGACACTGAACTAGAACTGAACTAGAACTGAACTAGAAGAAAACTGAACTAGAACTGAACTAGAACTGAACGAGAACTGAACTAGAACTGAACTAGAACTGAACTAGAACTGAACGAGAACTGAACTAGAACTGAACTATAACTGAACTATAACTGAACTAGAACTGAACTAGAAATGAACTAGAACTGAACTAGAACTGAAATAGAACTGAACTAGAACTTTGTACAAATTGTTTAAGTAACTTTTAAGTTAAATTTCCTCACAATTTATATTTACAGTAAAATAGAATTATCTTTATTTGACAAGTATAAATCTGTCATAAACATAGATGTAGGGTAGTTACCATTTATCGCAACCACTTAAAATACTCGTTTGTTTTTCATCTTTTTTTATGATTATTATATTCTGTCTTCTACATTCAATACAAAATATCTTGTCTGCCCTTAAAATCACATCCAGTTATAGTCACTTTTATTGGTTGTTAACATACAACACTACACCCGACACAAACATAGCGTTTGCTAGAGATTTGTATGCGACGACTACCGAGTATATCTTTCGATAGTATGTAGATGAGGAAGGACGACAGTGATGTTGATGACGTTGAGTAGGAAAATGGCGCTGATGTTAACACAGGATTGGAGGATGATGTTTGTAAGGTTACCTTCATTCTTAGCTACTGCTGCCAGAGCCACCTACTTGTACATACTTTGCAATCACAAACCCAATACAACATGTCTCAATTTCCTTTCGGTATCTTCGGGCATTGAAGCAGAAACAACATGTTTCACTTAGAGAACATATTATTGAACATGTTCTCCAGCCATATATTGAGTTTTTTCATATCAAGAAGTATATTTATTGTGTGTTTGTATCTGTGGTTATTTCGAAATTGTGAAAGAAAGTTTAAAGGCGGCAGAAGGCAGTCATTGTAGTTAAAACGTTTGTTTTTTGCATTTATAACAAACCATTGAGGTGTATACAACGTTGCTACTTAAATTAATGATGAGGGTCGAACGGTCGGTTATATTCCAATTTGCGCTCTGCTTTTCTCTTTGAATAAATAGTTTGACAAAATAAATTTAAATACAAATTGATAAAACAAGGAAACAGGAAGTTGTAACTTAAATGCAACAAAAAATAGATAAAAAGACAAACTGTTAAACAAATCAAGAATAGAAATAAAGGGAAATAGTGTAAAATTAAAAAAGGAAATAATGGTAAATATTTGTAAGTCAAATTGCTTTGTGTACTCCTAAGGAAAATTGTGTTAATTTGTGAAAAATGTAAAGACAACTGTGTGTAAAGACAAAATCTTTTTTAAAACACTTTCCTTTATTTAGTTTTTGCAACAATTTAAGTTTTGAGTTTTATTTTTCTCAATGCCAACAAGTTTTCTGATATTTTGTTTATAATTTATTTTAAAATAAATATTTTTTTTTTTTTTGTATATTTAGTTCATGTAAAACCGCTTTTTTGTGTGTTATAACACAACATCTTGTTTTTCTTAATTTTATAATCATTTTATACTAAACTAAACAGCCAGATTGTGTTATATATTTAATTCGATTTCTTTTTGGCAATTGTTGTTAAATATTTGTGTAATTTTCATTTAAACTTTTTCTTTTTTATTATATGCACACCCACACCCCCTCAAACCCCTTTTGCTTTTATAACCACTTTCAGCAGCCAATGTTGAAAAAGGTTTTTTAAAAAACATCTGTAGCAATGAGAACGACAAAATCTCTTCTATAAACATCGAACCTTATTATAAAAACGTGTTCGTACTAATAAATTTTATTGTTCATTTATAAAATTTGTTTTTTATTATATAAAAAACAAACAAATTTTTTGTTTTATTAGAAAAAAAAATCACAAAATATGCAATAATTAAAACAATAACTTGTTTAGAACTTTTCATAAACAAAAAAAACGCACACATTTTTTGAAAATTTCATAATTAGAAACTGTAAACAAAAAAATTATAATTAAATCCCTCAATAATGATTGTATTTTATATATTCCAGCTAATTACAGTTTTTAATGCTTCAAAATTTTAAATAATTTACTTGTTTACAAATTCAAATTGAAATATAATGGAAAAGTTTAATGAGTTTGAAATGTTGGAAAGACTTTTTTCAAAATGTTTTTGGGGAAAACTTTAATTTTTGGTGAATAATTGATTTGTTTAGTAAAAATTAAATTTTTTTGAAATTCGAATTTTTGGTGAGAAATTAAATGTTTGATAAAAAATCCAATTTTTGAAAATTTAAAAATTCGGTGAACTAGAACTAAAGTAGAAATGACTAGATCTAGAACTAACTAGAACTGAACTAGAACTGAACTAGAACTGAACTAGAACTGAACTAGAACTGAACTAGAACTGTACGAGAATGAACTAGAACTGAACTAGAACTGAACTAGAACTGACTAGAACTGTACTAGAACTGAACTAGAACTGAACTAAACTGACTAGAACTGACTAGAACTGAACTAGAACTGAACTAGAACTGAACTAGAACTGAACTAGAACTGAACTAGAACTGAACTAGAACTGAACTAGAACTGAAGCTAGAACTGACGAGACTGAACTAACGAACTAGAACTGAACTAGAACTGACACTAGAACTGAACTAGAACTGAACTAGAACTGAACTAGAACTGAACTAGAACTGAACTAGAACTGAACTAGAACTGCTAGACTAGAGCTGAACTAGAACTGAACTAGAACTGAACTAGAACTTGAACTAGAACTGAACTAGAACTAGAACTGAACTAGGAACTGAACTAGAACTGAACTAGAACTGAACTAGAACTGAACTAGAACTGAACTAGAACTGAACTAGAACTAGAACTAGAACTGGAACTAGAACTGAACTAGAACTGAACTAGAACTGAACTAGAACTGAACTAGAACTGAACTAGAACTACTGAACTACTGAACTGAACTAGAACTGAACTAGAACTGAACTAGAAACTGAACTAGAACTGAACTAGAACTGAACTAGAACTGAACTAGAACTGAACTAGAACAGAACTAGGAACTGAACTAGAACTGAACTAGAACTGAACTAGAACTGAACTAGAACTGAACTAGAACTGAACTAGAACGAACTAGAACTGAACTAGAACTGACTAGAACTGAACTAGAACTGAACTAGAACTGAACTAGAACTGAACTAGAACTGAACTAGAACTGAACTAGAACGGAACTAGAACTGACTAGAACTGAACTAGAACTGAACTAGAACTGAACTAGAACTGAACTAGAACTGAACTAGAACTGAACTAGAACTGAACTAGAACTGAACTAGAACTGAACTAGAACTGAACTAACTGGAAATTGAACTGAACTAGAAGAACGGAACTAGAATGAACTAGAACTGAACTAGAACTGAACTAGAACTGAACGAGAACTGAACTAGAACTGAACTAGAACTGAACTAGAAACTGAACTAGAACTGACTAGAACTGAACTAGAACTGAACTAGAACTGAACTAGAACTGAACTAGAACTGAACTAGAACTGAACTAGAAACTGAACTAGAACTGAACTAGAAACTGAACTAGAACTGAACTGAACTGAACTAGAACTGAACTAGAACTGAACTAGAACTGAACTAGAACTGAACTAGAACTGAACTAGAACTGAACTAGAACGGAACTAGAACTGAACTAGAACTGAACTAGAACTGAACTAGAACTGAACTAAACGAACTAGAACTGAACTAGAACTGAACTAGAACTGAACTAGAACTGAACTAGAACTGAACTAGAACGAAACTAGAACTGAACTAGAACTGAACTAGAACTGAACTAGAACTGAACTAGAACTGAACTAGAACTGACTAGAACTGAACTAGAACTGAACTAAACTGACTAGAACTAAGAACTGAAACTAGAACTGAACTAGAACTGAACTAGAACTGAACTTAGAACTGAAACTAGAACTGAACTAAGAAAACTGAACTAGAACTTGAACTAGAACTGAACTAGAACTGAACTAGAACTGACTAACACTGAACTACAACTGAACTACAACTGACGACAACTGAACTACAACTGAACTACAACTGAACTACAACTGAACTAGAACTGAACTAGAACGAACGAACAACTGAACTAGAAACTGAACTAG
The DNA here is from genome assembly GCF_015586225.1 of Lucilia sericata. NCBI lineage: Eukaryota > Metazoa > Arthropoda > Insecta > Diptera > Calliphoridae > Lucilia > Lucilia sericata. The sequence goes on from NW_023994491.1 coordinate 246,882, forward strand.
AAACTGAAGCTAGGACTGAACTAGAACTGAAACTAGAACTGAACTAGAACTGAACTAGAACTGAACTCGAACTGACGAGAACTAGAACAACTGAACTAGAACTGAACTAGAAACTGAACTAGAACTGAACTAGAACTGAACTAGAACTGAACTAGAACTGAACTAGAACTGAACTAGAACTGAACTAAGAACTGAACTAGAACTGAACTAGACTGACTAGAACTAAACTAGAACTGAACTAGAACTGAATTTTCAATTTCCTTAAAACATTGTACATACATACATACATACATACATACTAATTTTTTAAATATGACAAGACTATAGACTGATCTATAGGCAAGACTGTAGATTGTTCTCTCAAGAAAACTTTACACTGATCTATCGTCAGGAATATAGATAGATAGTTAGATCGATAGACAATTTTGCATAATTTCTATTATAAAGTGTTTATAGCAGCTGTTTAAATAAAGTTTATAAATTGCACATTTTGTTAACATCTATTTTTAGCTTAATATTATCATAAGAAAACACAAATGACCAAATTGTGTAGAAATAAAAACAAACACGATTTTATTTAAACTTTAAAATTAAAAGTTGTAAAAATTGAATGCATATGACTAAATGATATTGATTAATTTATTTAATGATTCAACTTTCCTATACCATTTAATGCTTAAAAGTGCAAAAAAATATTCTATAGAGAAATAAATATTTAAAAATAGCTAAAAGAATTAATACCAAACGTATAAAATGCAAAACAAAAACATTGACATTTGAAAGTAAAATTTATGTAATTTGTTTGTATTTTGTCCCCTTTCCAACCCACCAACTCTTGGAAGTGTTTAAATAGAAATGTTTTGTTTAATTTTTGTAAAAGAAAAGAATAACATTTAAATACATATGTATGTATGTATATTTATTTAAATATATATTTGCATTCTTTCTAATTACAGAGGAGAACAACAACAACAAGGAATATATATTCAGTTTGCAAATAAACAACAACTGAGAAAAGAAAATAAAGCAAACATAAACAAACAGCAAATAAAAACAACCTTAACTAAAAGAGGGCAACAACAAGAAGGAGAAGAAATATAAGAAAAAAAAAATTAAAGAGTATTATACTAATGTAAACATTAAAATACAAAAAAGCTCTTGAAATACGTTAAATATACTAATCAACAACAAAACAACAATACTATTATATTTTTGTTTGTTTTTGTTTTGGAAGAGCTAAACGTGAATGTAAAAAAGGCTATTTACTATTAATGCTGATATAATTTTAACTAGCAATAAAAGCAACAACCATATGCTAAATTTGTTTTAAAAAAACAACAGCAACATAAAGTATGTATTTAACCAAAAACCTGTCAACATAATAACAAAAAAACCAACAAAAGAATTCCTTTGACAGAAGTGGTAAATCTACATAAGCCATCAAAATCAGCATAAAAGAACAATAACAACAACAAACAACTTATTAGTTCTATAATATAAAATAGCCAAGTCTATAAACAGCAGAAAATAAAACGATAAAACTTATTATACACTTGAAATTTAAAACTATCACAACAGCAATTATAACAACAACAGCAACAAAATTAACTAACAAATATCAGAAGAAGGTGTTGTAGTTGTTGTATGTTGGAAGAATTTCATTTTCGCGTGCTCTCATTAGTGCATCATCTACTAATTTGTTTGATTGTTAAATAATTATTACCCCCTACACGTTCGTCCGTCACACTGTCTTATACAGCGCGCTCGACGTTAGTGTCTCTCTGCTACTAAAATTTTATTCTTCTTTTACAGCAGAAAATTGAAGACCCCCAAAAAAAAGCTATAATACGCTTAAAGAATTAAAATTAACTACAAAATACGTTCTATATTGGAAATTAGAGAATAAACACTAGAGAATACGATAAATTGAAAGTTTGTTTGAACGACGAAGAAAATCTACAAGAAATCAAAGAAACACACACACACAGAAAACATAAATATTTTATTTTTTCAAAACGGTTATTTTTATAAATTGAAAAAATTACAAATTTCAAAATGAAGCGTCGTAATGCCGATTGCGGCAAACTACGGAGACCTATAAAACGTAACAAAATAACGGAAAGCATGTATGGCAGGTGAGTTTTGAAACAGTTGTAATAAAATGCAACAATAATAATTTCAATAATCAAACTATACACTAAGCTATAGACTAGACTACAGACTAGACTATAGACTCGATTATAGATAAGACTATAGACTAGACTGTAGACTAGACTATAGACTAGACTAGACTATAGACTACACTATAGACTATACTATAGACTAGACTATTGACTATACTATAGATTAGGCTATAGACTAGACTATAGACTAGACTATAGACTAGACTATAGACTAGACTATAGACTAGACTATAGACTAGACTATAGACTAGACTATAGACTAGACTATAGACTAGACTATAGACTAGACTATAGACTAGACTATAGACTAGACTATAGACTAGACTATAGACTAGACTATAGACTAGACTATAGACTAGACTATAGACTAGACTATAGACTAGACTATAGACTAGACTATAGACTAGACTATAGACTAGACTATAGACTAGACTATAGACTAGACTATAGACTAGACTATAGACTAGACTATAGAGCTAGACTAGACTAGATAGACTATGACTAGACTATAGACTAGACTATAGACTAGGACTATAGACTAGACTATAGACTAGACTATAGACTAGCCTACAGACTAGACTATTGACTAGGCTATAGACTAGACTATAGACTAGACTATAGACTAGACTATAGACTAGACTATAGACTAGACTATAGACTAGACTATAGACTAGACTATAGACTAGACTATAGACTAGACTATAGACTAGACTATAGACTAGACTATAGACTAGACTATAGACTAGACTACAGACTAGACTATTGACTAGGCTATAGACTAGACTATAGACTAGACTATAGACTAGACTAGACTAGACTATAGACTAGACTAGACTATAGACTAGACTATAGACTAGACTAGACTAGACTATAGACTAGACTAGACTATAGACTAGACTAGACTATAGACTACTAGACTATAGACTAGACTAGACTATAGACTAGACTATATAGACTAGACTAGACTATAGACTAGACTAGACTATAGACTAGACTAGACTATAGACTAGGCTATAGACTAGACTATAGACTAGACTATGGACTAGACTATAGACTAGACTATTGACTAGGCTATAGACTAGGCTATAGACTAGACTATAACTAGACTGACTAGACTAGGCTACAGACTAGACTATAGACTAGACTATAGACTAGACTTAGACTAGACTATAGACTAGACTGTAGACTAGACTATATACTAGACTATAGACTAGACTATAGACTAGACTATAGATTAGACTATAGACTAGACTAGACTATAGACTAGACTAGACTATAGACTAGACTATAGACTAGACTATAGACTAGACTATAGACTAGACTATAGACTAGACTAGACTATAGACTAGACTATAGATTAGACTATAGATTAGACTATAGACTAGACTATAGACTAGACTAGACTATAGACTAGACTATAGACTAGACTAGACTAGACTATAGACTAGACTATAGACTAGACTATAGACTAGACTATAGACTAGACTATAGACTAGACTATAGACTAGACTATAGACTAGACTATAGACTAGACTATAGACTAGACTATAGACTAGACTATAGACTAGACTATAGACTAGACTATAGACTAGACTATAGACTAGACTATAGACTAGACTATAGACTAGACTATAGACTAGACTATAGACTAGACTATAGACTAGACTATAGACTAGACTATAGACTAGACTATAGACTAGACTATGGACTAGACTATAGACTAGACTATAGACTAGACTATAGACTAGACTATAGACTAGACTATAGACTAGACTATAGACTAGACTATAGACTAGACTATAGACTAGACTATAGACTAGACTATAGACTAGACTATAGACTAGACTATAGACTAGACTATAGACTAGACTATAGACTAGACTATTGACTAGGCTATAGACTAGGCTATAGACTAGACTATAGACTAGACTAGACTATAGACTAGGCTACAGACTAGACTATAGACTAGACTATAGACTAGACTATAGACTAGACTATAGACTAGACTGTAGACTAGACTATACTAGACTATAGACTAGACTATAGACTAGACTATAGATTAGACTATAGACTAGACTAGACTATAGACTAGACTAGACTATAGACTAGACTATAGACTAGACTATAGACTAGACTATAGACTAGACTATAGACTAGACTAGACTATAGACTAGACTATAGATTAGACTATAGATTAGACTATAGACTAGACTATAGACTAGACTAGACTATAGACTAGACTATAGACTAGACTAGACTAGACTATAGACTAGACTATAGACTAGACTATAGACTAGACTATAGACTAGACTATAGACTAGACTATAGACTAGACTATAGACTAGACTATAGACTAGACTATAGACTAGACTATAGACTAGACTATAGACTAGACTATAGACTAGACTATAGACTAGACTATAGACTAGACTATAGACTAGACTATAGACTAGACTATAGACTAGACTATGGACTAGACTATAGACTAGACTATAGACTAGACTATAGACTAGACTATAGACTAGACTATAGACTAGACTATAGACTAGACTATAGACTAGACTATAGACTAGACTATAGACTAGACTATAGACTAGACTATAGACTAGACTATAGACTAGACTATAGACTAGACTATAGACTAGACTATAGACTAGACTATTGACTAGGCTATAGACTAGGCTATAGACTAGACTATAGACTAGACTAGACTATAGACTAGGCTACAGACTAGACTATAGACTAGACTATAGACTAGACTATAGACTAGACTATAGACTAGACTGTAGACTAGACTATATACTAGACTATAGACTAGACTATAGACTAGACTATAGATTAGACTATAGACTAGACTAGACTATAGACTAGACTAGACTATAGACTAGACTATAGACTAGACTATAGACTAGACTATAGACTAGACTATAGACTAGACTAGACTATAGACTAGACTATAGATTAGACTATAGATTAGACTATAGACTAGACTATAGACTAGACTAGACTATAGACTAGACTATAGACTAGACTAGACTAGACTATAGACTAGACTATAGACTAGACTATAGACTAGACTATAGACTAGACTATAGACTAGACTATAGACTAGACTATAGACTAGACTATAGACTAGACTATAGACTAGACTATAGACTAGACTATAGACTAGACTATAGACTAGACTATAGACTAGACTATAGACTAGACTATAGACTAGACTATAGACTAGACTATAGACTAGACTATAGACTAGACTATAGACTAGACTATAGACTAGACTATAGACTAGACTATAGACTAGACTATGGACTAGACTATAGACTAGACTATAGACTAGACTATAGACTAGACTATAGACTAGACTATAGACTAGACTATAGACTAGACTATAGACTAGACTATAGACTAGACTATAGACTAGACTATAGACTAGACTATAGACTAGACTATAGACTAGACTATAGACTAGACTAGACTATAGACTAGACTATAGACTAGACTATAGACTAGACTATAGACTAGACTATAGACTAGACTATAGACTAGACTATAGACTAGACTATAGACTAGACTATAGACTGGACTATAGACTAGACTATAGACTAGACTATAGACTAGACTATAGACTAGACTATAGACTAGACTATAGACTAGACTATAGACTAGACTATAGACTAGACTATAGACTAGACTATAGACTAGACTATAGACTATAGACTAGACTATAGACTAGACTATAGACTAGACTATAGACTAGACTATAGACTAGACTATAGACTAGACTATAGACTAGACTATAGACTAGACTATAGACTAGACTATAGACTATAGACTAGACTATAGACTAGACTATAGACTAGACTATAGACTATAGACTAGACTATAGACTAGACTATAGACTAGACTATAGACTAGACTATAGACTAGACTATAGACTAGACTATAGACTAGACTATAGACTAGACTATAGACTAGACTATAGACTAGACTATAGACTAGACTATAGACTAGACTATAGACTAGACTATAGACTAGACTATAGACTAGACTATAGACTAGACTATAGACTAGACTAAGACTAGACTATAGACTAGACTATAGGACTAGACTATAGACTAGACTATAGACTAGACTATAGACTAGACTATAGACTAGACTATAGACTAGACTATAGACTAGACTATAGACTAGACTATAGACTAGACTATAGACTAGACTATAGACTAGACTATAGACTGGACTATAGACTAGACTATAGACTGACTATAGACTAGACTATAGACTAGACTATGGACTAGACTAGACTATAGACTAGACTATAGACTAGACTACAGACTAGACTATAGACTAGACTATAGACTAGACTATAGACTAGACTATAGACTAGACTATGGACTAGACTAGACTATAGACTAGACTATAGACTAGACTACAGACTAGACATAGACTAGACTACAGACTAGACTATAGACTAGACTAGACTATAGACTAGACTATAGACTAGACTATAGACTAGACTATAGGACTAGACTATAGACTAGACTATGGACTAGACTATAGACTAGACTGTAGACTAGACTATAGACTAGACTATAGACTGGACTATAGACTAAGACTATAGACTAGACTATAGACTGGACTATAGACTGGACTATAGATTAGACTATAGACTAGACTATAGACTAGACTATAGACTAGACTATAGACTAGACTATAGACTGACTATAGACTGACATAGACTAGAATAGACTAGACTATAGACTAGACTATAGACTAGACTATAGACTAGACTATAGACTAGACTATAACTAGGATATAGACTAGACTATAGACTAGAACTATAGACTAGACTATAGACTAGACTATAGACTAGACTATAGACTAGACTATAGACTAGACTATAGACTAGACTATAGACTAGACTAGACTTAGACTAGACTATAGACTAGACTATAGACTAGACTATAGACTAGACTATAGACTAGACTATAGACTAGACTATAGACTAGACTATAGACTAGACTATAGACTAGACTATAGACTAGACTATAGACTAGACTATAGACTAGACTATAGACTAGACTATAGACTAGACATAGACTAGACTATAGACTAGACTATAGACTAGACTATAGACTAGACTATAGACTAGACTATAGACTAGACTATAGACTAGACTATAGACTAGACTATAGACTAGACTATAGACTAGACTATAGACTAGTCTATAGACTAGACTCTAGACTAGACTATAGACTAGTCTATAGACTAGATTATAGACTAGACTATAGACTAGACTATATACTAGACTATAGACAAAACTGTAGTATTAACTAGACAATAAACTAAACTATAGACTGGACTGCAGACTAACCATACACTAGACTATAGACTAGCCTATAGTCTATATTATAGACTAGATTATATGCTAGACTATAAAAAAAACTTTAAAATATATATTCGGTTACTAAATAAATTTAACTTTTATTTACTTAAATCGTTACTACTTATTCACACCTTATCAATTTTGATATACAAAAGGAAAAATATGTAGCAAGTATCATTATATTAATTAGTTTTATATTATAACCTATTTAAAGAACAATTATTATTCGATCATCTCTCAGGTAATAAAATAGTAAAGAATTTCTGTTCCGTTTTGTACTTTGTTACTGAATCTTAAATTTTATAACAATTTTATGATTGATGACACGAGCAGAATTTAGCTTATCTTAAAAATGCTGCTGTATAAAATATGTAGTTGAATTAACTTTATAAACAAAATTAACAGTGAGTGCTAAAAGAAAGTTTTTAAAGGGAACAACAAGATATATTGTTATAGAATATCTAAGATATGCAGCGGTCGACTAGTCCTTAGTCTAGATTATAAACTAGTCTATAGTCTCAACCATAGTTTAGTCTGTACTTATAACTATAGTTTAGGTTGTTGTAGTCTAGTCTATAGTCTTTCATATAATCATGAATTGAATTTCTTTATTGATCTCAAAAAGATACATTTGTTTTATCCATAAAAACAGCTAAATCTATTTTTAATTGTTAATAAATCTTATTTTATTTATTACCACATTAAAACCCACTAAATTTGATACTTAGTCAACAGAAAACGTGCATTATTTAAACACTTTAATGTATTGACTTTATACTTTTTGTTTTTGTTTGTATATTTATTAAACAAAAGACTGTTATTAACTAACTTATAGCGGTGGCCTTACATTCATTTAAATAACCATTAAATATTTACCTAAAGTAAACAAATTAGTGCGCAACTAAAAGATTGATGCGCGACAAACAGTGACAAACTAAAAGCAAAACCAACACACAATATAACAATAATGAAAATATTACATTATTTAATATGATTCCTTTTTCTTCTAATTACAGCACAACCGTATTGTATATGAAATTTTTGGTACTATGGGCAATTGTGATAACTGCAGATTTTATGTTTATGTTCCGTTTTGAATTTTTATGGCCCTTCTGGTTACTACTGCGCTCCGTACATGATTCTTTTAAATATAAAGGATTGGTATGTTGTAACTTTTGCACATTTTGCTCTTTTTTTATATTTCAAATTATTTTTTTTACAGGCATTTTCGGTATTGTTTGTTTGTATTGCTATAACATCCGATTTGGTTTGTTTATTCTTTATACCAGTTAATTGGTTATTATTTGCTGCCAGCACATATGTTTGGGTACAATATGTTTGGCATACAGGTAAATGAAATTCAAATTTATCTTTGAATTTGTTTTTAAATTGTATTTTGTTTTATTTATATTTTTGATAGATAAAGGCATTTGCTTGCCCACCATCATATTGTGGATGTTATTTGTATATTTAGAGGCTGGTATAAGATGGAAGGATAGCAGACATATGCCACATTTAGATTTATGTAGGCCGTTTGCAGCACATTGGTGAGTATATAAATAAAAGTTGTTACAACAACAAGAACTGAACTTGAACTAAAATAGAACTGAACTAGAACTGAACTAGAACTGAACTAGAACTGAACTAGATCTGAACTAGAACTGAACTAGAACTGAACTAGAACTGAACTAGAACTGAACTAGAACTGAACTAGAACTGAACTAGAACTGAACTAGAACTGAACTAGAACTGAACTACAACTGAAATAGAACTGAACTAGAACTGAACTAGAACTGAACTAGAACTGAACTAGAACTGAACTAGAACTGAACTAGAACTGAACTAGAACTGAACTAGAACTGAACTAGAACTGAACTAGAACTGAACTAGAACTGAACTAGAACTGAACTAGAACTGAACTAGAACTGAACTAGAACTGAACTAGAACTGAACAAGAACTGAACTAGAACTAAAACTGGACTACAACTGAAATAGAACTGAACTAGAACTGAACTAGAACTGAACTAGAACTGAACTAGAACTGAACTAGAACTGAACTAGAACTGAACTAGAACTGAACTAGAACTGAACTAGAACTGATCTAGAACTGAACTAGAACTGAACTAGAACTGAACTATAACTGAACTAGAACTGAACTAGAACTGAACTAGAACTGAACTAGAACTGAACTAGAACTGAACTAGAACTGAACTAGAACTGAACTAAGAACTGAACTAGAACTGAACTAGAACTGAACTAGAACTGAACTAGAACTGAACTAGAACTGAACTAGAACTGAACTAGAACTGAACTAGAACTGAACTAAAACTCAACTAGAACTCAACTAGAACTGAACTAGAACTGAACTAGAACTGAACTAGAACTAGAACTGAACTAGAACTGAACTAGAACTGAACTAGAACTGAACTAGAACTGAACTAGAACTGAACTAGAACTGAACTAGAACTGAACTAGAACTGAACTAGAACTGAACTAGAACTGAACTAGAACTAAACTAGAAATGAACTAGAACTGAACGAGAAATGAACTAGAACTGAAGTAAAACTAAACTGAACTAGAACTAACCTAAAACTGAACTGGACATGAAAAAAAGAACAACTTTATTTTTCAAGGATATTACTAAATGTTCATTTACATTTCTTTGTTTCCCTACATTATCCTTGGATGTCTCTAAATATAATTTTAGCATTGGCTACCCAGTGGTAACATTAGGTTTTGGCTTCAAAAGCTATGTTGGCTATCGTATGCGACAACGTAAACAACGGGAGGTCTCAAAAGAAAATGAATTTTATATGCAACTATTGCAACAAGCACTGCCACAAGAAGAACCCGCACCGTCTGAAGACACTCAAACTGTGGTGGCCACAAATGCTTCCAATACTACAAATGCCGTTGCTGCTGTAGTAGCAGGTCATGGTACAGGCAGTGGTGCTGCACAAAATCAACATAATCATCATAATGGAAATACAACGTTAGCAACAGGAGCTTCTTTAACCGCAGCTCATACACAAATATCCAATTCTATAGCTACAGCAAATGGTTCTGTGGCCTTAACACAAAATCAACAACAACAGCTGCAGCAACAACAACATCATCATCAGCATAATCACCATCAACAGCAGGAGCAGCATCATCACAGTAATAATCACAATGGTAACAGTTTTACAACAACAAATGGTACCGCTTCAATGGCATCATCTGCTACTCTAACGGGTGTTGCCAACAACTCAAATTCCTCCTCCTCCTCTAATACTACTTTCTCCTCTACTTCTAATAATAACAATAATAATAACAATACAACATCTTCTACGTCAGCCTCATATTTATCTACTACGCTAACAACAGCATCATCAACGTCATCGTCTAATGATGATAAAAGCTATGTACAAATTGGTGGCGGTAGTGGTGGTAATTTTATATGTATTATATGCTTTTTTTAAACCAAAAATTCGCTTTTTTATTTTTTATTTTACAATAATTATATTTTAATATTCATGTAAATATCAAATTTATGTAGTATTATTTGCCAAAAAGATATATGTATTTATGGAAAATATTTAAAAAACGGTTTAATTCCTGCTTATAATTTTCGTCATTTCAATGTAAATATTTTACAGCTTATATAATAACATTAAAGGCATGCATTTTATTTTTTTGATAATGTAGTTTATTTTATCAGTTGTTTTGGTTTTCATAAAATCAATATTAAAAAAATAAATATCTGTTTCCTCTCACTTTTCACAGTCTCATCAAATGGTCATATCGGCGGTGGCAGCAGTGGAGGCGGTAAAAACCATCGACGTAGTATGGATAAAGAAAATAAACACAAAGGTAGTTCATCGTCAAATCATAATAATTTAGCTGCTGGTGGTGCTGGTGATAATGAAAGTCAAACAAAAACCAATAACAAAAACAACAACTATCATCAATTGAATCAGGGCAATGAAAGCAATACACATCATCAGCAGCACCAACAAAATCATAATAATAACAATAATAAGGATAAATCATCTGAATGGGATAATAATTATCATCAGCAACAGCAGCAACCAAAAGATAAACATGGTGAGTGAAAGAATCACAAATTGGACAGAAGCTTGTGAAAAGTTTTTTAAATAAATTTCTCAAAATCTGAATCAAGTTCAATTCTAGTTCAGTTCTAGTTAAGTTCTAGTTAAGTTCTAGTTAAGTTCTAGTTAAGTTCTAGTTAAGTTCTAGTTAAGTTCTAGTTAAGTTCTAGTAAGTTCTAGTTCAGTTCTAGTTTAGTTTTAGTTCAGTTCTAGTTAAGTTCTAGTTCAGTTCTAGTTCAGTTCTAGTTCAGTTCTAGTTAAGTTCTAGTTCAGTTCTAGTTCAGTTCTAGTTCAGTTCTAGTTCAGTTATAGTTCAGTTCTAGTTCAGTTCTAGTTCAGTTCTAGTTCAGTTCTAGTTCAGTTCCAGTTCAGTTCTAGTTCAGTTCTAGTTCAGTTCTAGTTCAGTTCTAGTTCAGTTTTAGATCAGTTCTAGTTCAGTTCTAGTTCAGTTCTAGTTCAGTTCTAGTTCAGTTCTAGTTCAGTTCTAGTTCAGTTCTAGTTCAGTTCTAGTTCAGTTCTAGTTCAGTTCTAGTTCAGTTCTAGTTCAGTTCTAGTTCAGTTCTAGTTCAGTTCTAGTTCAGTTCTAGTTCAGTTCTAGTTCAGTTCTAGTTCAGTTCTAGTTCAGTTCTAGTTCAGTTCTAGTTCAGTTCTAGTTCAGTTCTAGTTCAGTTCTAGTTCAGTTCTAGTTCAGTTCTAGTTCAGTTCTAGTTCAGTTCTAGTTCAGTTCTAGTTCAGTTCTAGTTCAGTTCTAGTTCAGTTCTAGTTCAGTTCTAGTTCAGTTCTAGTTCAGTTCTAGTTCAGTTCTAGTTCAGTTCTAGTTCAGTTCTAGTTCAGTTCTAGTTCAGTTCTAGTTCAGTTCTAGTTCAGTTCTAGTTCAGTTCTAGTTCAGTTCTAGTTCAGTTCTAGTTCAGTTCTAGTTCAGTTCTAGTTCAGTTCTAGTTCAGTTCTAGTTCAGTTCTAGTTCAGTTCTAGTTCAGTTCTAGTTCAGTTCTAGTTCAGTTCTAGTTCAGTTCTAGTTCAGTTCTAGTTCAGTTCTAGTTCAGTTCTAGTTCAGTTCTAGTTCAGTTCTAGTTCAGTTCTAGTTCAGTTCTAGTTCAGTTCTAGTTCAGTTCTAGTTCAGTTCTAGTTCAGTTCTAGTTCAGTTCTAGTTCAGTTCTAGTTCAGTTCTAGTTCAGTTCTAGTTCTAGTTCAGTTCTAGTTCAGTTCTAGTTCAGTTCTAGTTCAGTTCTAGTTCAGTTCTAGTTCAGTTCTAGTTCAGTTCTAGTTCAGTTCTAGTTCAGTTCTAGTTCAGTTCTAGTTCAGTTCTAGTTCAGTTCTAGTTCAGTTCTAGTTCAGTTCTAGTTCAGTTCTAGTTCAGTTCTAGTTCAGTTCTAGTTCAGTTCTAGTTCAGTTCTAGTTCAGTTCTAGTTCAGTTCTAGTTCAGTTCTAGTTCAGTTCTAGTTCAGTTCTAGTTCTAGTTCAGTTCTAGTTCAGTTCTAGTTCAGTTCTAGTTCAGTTCTAGTTCAGTTCTAGTTCAGTTCTAGTTCAGTTCTAGTTCAGTTCTAGTTCAGTTCTAGTTCAGTTCTAGTTCAGTTCTAGTTCAGTTCTAGTTCAGTTCTAGTTCAGTTCTAGTTCAGTTCTAGTTCAGTTCTAGTTCAGTTCTAGTTCAGTTCTAGTTCAGTTCTAGTTCAGTTCTAGTTCAGTTCTAGTTCAGTTGTAGTTCAGTTCTAGTTCAATTCTAGTTTAGTTCTAGTTAAGTTCTATTTTATAATTAAATTAATTTGTTTATCTTTTCAAGAATCACAATCAAAATCGAATAAAAAGTCGAATACTTCCACAACGTCGTCAGCATATAATGTTAATGGCAATGTTAATTCGCATTTGGATACGGAAGATGTTGTAACAGTGGAACCGGTGGAGAAAACTAAAGGTAAGAAAACTAGTGCTCTTTTACTTTAAATATATTTATTGTTTAAATGAACGTCTTTTATTTAGGACGCCGTAATCGTTCTAAGAAGGATAATGCTTCCAAAGACAATCACCATCATAACCACAACAATAATAATAACAACAACAGCAGTAATAGCAGCAACAACAATAATAATAATCATTCTCATACAAAAGACTCTTCTAACAAAGAGAATCATAACAACACAACTAAGGATACTCATCATAATCATCATCACAATTCCGATGCTTCATCGGTTTCCTCTTCCTCATCAAGTACTTCGTCTTCTTCATCTTCAGGTGTTTCCGGTAATTCGGCCACATCTACCATATCTCATTTAGCTTCTAAGGTTGTCTCAAAGATCTGTGAATCCTGTCTTAAACTGGAAGCCGATGTAAAGAAATATCGCTCGGAAATCAGTCACATGAAACAGATCGAAAACGAGTTGAGACAAAAATTGGACACGAATATGACAACAAAATCCTGTTTGCAGGCCAAACAGAAAGAATGTGATGAACTGGAGAAACGTTTACACGAATTGACCAATGCCCGGCACAATGACATGATGCAATTGCAGACGGTCGAAAGGCGTTTAGCCGAAGAGAGGCGGCAGAAACAGTCATTAGATGCTCAACTCAATAACGAGAAGAAGGCACGTAAATTGGCTGAAGAGAAGGCAGCGCGACCCGAATGCAGTTCACAGTGTAAACAGAGGAAACAACAGATGGAGGAGGAAATTAAACAGCTAAGACGTGATTTAAAAATGGCTGAGGAAGCTAAACAAATGGCCGAACAGCATGGACGGAAATGGGAACAGGAGGTCTGTAGTGTTTTTTGTTATTAATTCAATAAAATCCATAAATTTCTATTAAATTTCATTTAATACTTTCCAGCTGCGTATGTTTGAGCAAGAGATACGTAATCGTGATTCTATACAACCCGGTACTGATGTATTAATGAACGCCTTGGCCGCTATGCAAGACAAGAATTGCACTTTGGAGAAAAATCTCTCGGCAGAGACGAGAGTTAAGCTGGACTTATTCTCAGCTCTGGGGGATGCCAAACGACAATTGGAAATATCAGAAAGTAATTATAGCAAACTGATGTTTTAGTAGGAAATTTCATTTTAATATTCTTTTTCTAAAAGGCCTACGTCGCTCCAAGGAAGATGAGGTGCATGATCTTAAGGCAAAAATTGCCCAACTGTTAGCGGTCATGCCCACTGATACTTTGTGTTTGCCCGCTTGTAGCTCAACCGGTGCCAGTTCTATGTTACGCATGAATGATACACCACCGCTACAAACTGGTCCCGGTCCAGCTTCCCCTATGCTAACCAGCCTTAGTGCAGCTCAAGCCCAACAACAACTAACCGGACGTGTGATTGTCTCAGCCTCAACATCTGATTATGTGCAGCAAACCTTATCCGGGGAATATGTTGTTACCACACACTCTCAACAACAGCAGCAGCAACAACAGCAGCAACAACAACATCAACAACAACAGCAGCAACAACAACAGCATCAACAACAGCAGCAACAACAGCAATGTGCTGGAGTTGTACCCGTTTCAGTGGCCACCTCGGTGTTAGTAACATGTCCTCAAGTTTCTAACGGCGTTGGCAATCCAAACGGTTCCAATTTAGATCCCAATGCCACGGTCTATACACCTAAATCTGGTGGTCCCAACAATAATGGGGGAAATGTTGTCGTTGTCGGTGGCTCCGGAGATGCCTGATGTATATTTAATAAAAATGTCCATCAACATTTACAAAACAGTAGTCGACGTCATGTTTGAGATTATTTTACTAAACAAAAACTAAAACTACTTGGATATAAAAAACCAATAAATAATTTGTAAAATTCTTTAACTGAAATACTCTCTTCCTAAGTGCATCCATCATCGTACACAGCAAAATTTCTTTTGAAAATTATTATTGTCTCGGACTGTGTGAAAAACAAATTTTTCTTCTTTCTTAGCGAACAGAGTATCTCAATATTGAATTAATAGCAAATAATTAAAATACAATTAAAAAATTTAAAAAAAAAACTTTAAAGCAAAAAACAACAAGATGAAATAACAAACAACAAATATCTTATTGAAAAAGTAAAACAAAACACACACAAGAAAATGAAAATAATAAAAAAACACAAATTTGAAAAGAAATGAAATAAAAACTGCATTAAAAAAAAACTAAATAATTGATTCGAAATGTTTTTTGTGGGAGATTTTAAAGAAAAGTTTTGAAATAAGGGGGTAAATTTTGTTAAGTTCGTTATCAAGAACGTTTTCCACAGAAAAGTTCCTTCTCAAGCACTTTTCTCTGTTTTTTTTAAGGCACGTTTCTTTAGAAATGTTTCTGTTAAGACAGTTTTCTAAAGAACTGTATTTTCTCAATGAAAAATTGACATTTTTTAAAGAAAATATTGCTTTCTCTCTTTTAGCAATACTGTTTCCCATATAAAGAATAAATTTCTATAGAAAAGATTCATGACGACGGTTTGGTATAGATGTGTCTTCTCAACTCAGTTTTGGATAGAAAAGTTTCATCCTAAAAGAGTTTATTCTCAAGACAAAGTTTTATAGAAAAGTTTCATGTCAAGTCAGTTTTCTATAGAAAAATATCTTCAAGAAAGTTTTTTTTTTTGTAGAAAAGTTTAATTTAAACAGTTTTCTGTTTAAAATGCTATTCTTAACCGAGTTCTCTATGAAAATGTTCTTCTCCAAGAGTTTTCTATGGATAAGTTCCTTCTTAACACAGTTTCTCATAAAATAGTTTTTCTCAACCAGATTTCTAAAGAAAAGTTTCTTCCTAAAAGTTTCTTTTTAACTAGGTTTGTAAAGAAAAGTTTCGTCTCACGACAGCTTTTTTATAAAAATGTTTATTTTAAAGACAGTTTTTCTATATAGTTTTTCATTAAAAGTTTATTCTCAATACTCATTTTAATCTCTTTATTCGAAACAAACAACAATAATTATTTTTATATAATTTTTAATAAACAAAACCAATCACATTTTTAAATAATATTTAAAAATTTAAAGCTTTTTTATTTTAAATTTCATTAAATTTTTTCTCTCTTAACTAATTTTACACATTTTGTTTGCAACTTTTTCTTTCAGTGTATTTTTTTTTTTCGATAACCACTATACGATAACATTTTGTCATCTTTAGCACATGGCTTGTTGTTATTTTGACATTTGGAAACATTTCTTATATTTTGAGGAAGATTAATTTTCTTTTTAGAAATTTTACGTAAATATTTATGTTTTATTAGTATTTTTTAATAATAAGTAAAAAAATATATACTAAACTATGGCACCATCAATACCGGACAGGTGAGTTTATTAAAAAACCTTTGAAAAGAGCCTATTAAAATCCGGATTTTGTTTAAGGTGGAAGGATTACAAACCCATTGGTGAGAAGATAGAAGGTACAAGATTTATAGCATTTAAGGTGCCACTAAAGGAGGTAAGTATTCGGGAATTGTGTGTAGATTAATTGAAAAATAGGATAAACTATGATTTGTCAATGTGGCATAAACTGTAGGAAAATGTCAATTAGCAGAGTGTGTATGTATTGCATGGAGTTTTTCAAGTATGAGCAAGTATTGTAATGTTGCGAATGTTAACCTCTATGGCTACAACTGAAACTCAACAAATTACTAATAAAGCTGAACAGTTAATTCAGCAATTGTCTGGAGAATAATGCCGTATGTTAGCTTACAACATAATGCTTCGCCAGGGGATTAATGAGGTCAAATTGCCAGAGTGTAATTGTTTCTAGAGTAGAATAGTAAATAAGCAGAGTATTTTAGACAATTGTAATTTTTCGACATTTCTATTACTTAATTATGTTTTCTTTTTATAATTCATTTAATCTTTTTTTTTCCAGCATATTTCAAAAAATGTCAATAGTGACATTCGCCTAGATGGCAATATACTCTTAAAAATGGTTCCGAACTTGGGTCTTATTATAGATTTAACAAATACTAATCGTTATTATGATCCTAAGGTAAGTTTTATTTGTAGATTATGTATTATACAGTAGACTATAGACTACATAGACTAGACTATGAACTAGATTACAAAATAGACTATAGACTAGACTATACTATGAATAAGAGTATAGACTACACTATAGTACAAACTAAAAAACTTTAGTCTAGAGTCTAGACTATAGACTAAACTAGACTATAATCCATAGTATAGACTATGCTGTAAACTGCTGGAGTTTTTTAAAATTTAAATAAATTACTTATTTTGTTTCAGTTTTTTGAAAAGGAAGGCGTTGAACATAAAAAGTTAATGACACCTGGTCATGAGACTCCACCTAAATACATAGTGAAGAGGTAAGTTTCGCCAATTGTTATTTCCCGTATTCTTTAATATATTATTTTTGATTTAGATTTAATAAGATGGTTAAAGATTTTTTGGAAAATAATACCAATAATGGTAAGTACAGCTATTGGGTTACACAATTCCTTAAAGTTAACATTAAACTGTTCGCTTTCCAGATAAATTAATTGGTATTCACTGCACTCATGGGGTAAATCGTACCGGTTATTTAATATGTAACTATATGATCACACAAATGACTATGGAACCAAATGAGGCTTTAGATAGTAAGTTCAGAAATGTTATTTTTTAAATTCTTTATTTATATTACTTATTAAATAGGATTCTCAAATGCTCGAGGTCATAAGATTGAAAGAGACAACTACATTGACGCTTTGCACAAGCTATTACAAAATCCCGATGAAAAGGTACAAAATGAACATAATAATAAAAGTCACCGAGTGCAACACCGTAAATATAGCAGATCACCTAAAAACTATCGTAACAGATATGAGAATAACCGAAGACAGTCAAGATCTAGATCCCACTCACCATCAACCTTTTATGCTGATCATAATCAGAGAAATAATCATTATTCCTATCGAAACCGTATAGCAGCTGAACCTAATAGAAGACAATCAAGATCTCGATCACGTTCTCCACTACCTTTTTATGCAAATAATGATCTAAGGAATAATTATTATAATTATCCCAGATCAGCAAATGAAATACCTTACTGTCCTATGCCACAACCTCAACTAGCACCTTACTGTCCCATACCACCACCTCAACTAGTACAAAGTGTTGATGGGCAGCTACTGATTACTAATCCGGTTAACTATCAACCACCTTATCAACCGCCACGTTTAAGATTGGATTATTATAATACACGGCCCTCTAATGGCCGAGAACATAATAGAAATTTGCAACGTAATACTTCTAAACGCAATACTCATAATGTCTTTTTTTAACGTTATATAAAAGAAAAAGTTTTTATATTTTTTGGGAAAGTTGCATGTTCAAGAATTGAATTTGATTTTTATTATAAAAAAAATTGTGTTCTTTTTATTTTATAACTGAAGCCAATTTTACTTAATAAAAGTGAAAATTTTACAATGTAAAAGTATTTTTGATAAAAACATATTTTATTTTTGTGATGAATTTTATAATTTTTTATAAAAACTAAAAAAAATTATTAAAAAAAAAAAAAATTAATTTTAGTAAAATTTAAAATTTTTAAGAAAATGGAATTTTTGTAGGAAATTATACTTTGGTAGGAAAATTAAATCATAAAAAAATATTTAGAAAACAATAGAAACAATAGTCTTGTACATAGACTTGGTTATAGTCTATAGTCTTGTCTATGATCTAGTCAATAGTTTAGTCTATAGTCTGACCAATGGCCCAGTCTATAGTTTAGTTGAATAGTCTACTGTCTAGTTCATTGCCTAGTCTATAGTCTAGCATATAGCCAGTTTAGTTTATAGCATAGTCTATAGTCACGTCTATAGTCAAGTCTATAGTCTAGTCTATAGTTTAGTTTATAGCTTAGTCTATAGTATAGTTTACTGCCTAGTATATAGTCTAGTCTAGTTTATGGTATAGTCTAAAGTCTGGTTTGTAATGTAGTCTACAGTCTAGTCTATAGTCTAGCCTATATCTTAGTTTATAGTCTAGTACATAGTCGAAAACACGCGTAGCCCCCATACAAGTAGCCACCCGGAAAACAGTTTTAACTGTTTTAGAAATAGGTATAAGCAAATTTTATATAAAACAAAATAAGGATCGGCCCATAATTGACCCTACCCCCATATAAGGTCCGTTTCAGTACATAGTTTGTTAGTTAGTTAATTAGTTAGTTAGTTAGTTAGTTAGTTAGTTAGTTAGTTAGTTAGTTAGTTAGTTAGTTAGTTAGTTAGTTAGTTAGTTAGTTAGTTAGTTAGTTAGTTAGTTAGTTAGTTAGTTAGTTAGTTAGTTAGTTAGTTAGTTAGTTAGTTAGTTAGTTAGTTAGTTAGTTAGTTAGTTAGTTAGTTAGTTAGTTAGTTAGTTAGTTAGTTAGTTAGTTAGTTAGTTAGTTAGTTAGTTAGTTAGTTAGTTAGTTAGTTAGTTAGTTAGTTAGTTAGTTAGTTAGTTAGTTAGTTAGTTAGTTAGTAGTTAGTTAGTTAGTTAGTTAGTTAGTTAGTTAGTTAGTTAGTAGTTAGTTAGTTAGTTAGTTAGTTAGTTAGTTAGTTAGTTAGTTAGTTAGTTAGTTAGTTAGTTAGTTAGTTAGTTAGTTAGTTAGTTAGTTAGTTAGTTAGTTAGTTAGTTAGTTAGTTAGTTAGTTAGTTAGTTAGTTAGTTAGTTAGTTAGTTAGTTAGTTAGTTAGTTAGTTAGTTAGTTAGTTAGTTAGTTAGTTAGTTAGTTAGTTAGTTAGTTAGTTAGTTAGTTAGTTAGTTAGTTAGTTAGTTAGTTCGTTCGTTCGTTTCGTTCGTCGTTCGTTCGTTCGTTCGTTCGTTCGTTTCGTTCGTTCGTTCGTTCGTTTCGTTCGTTCGTTCGTTCGTTTCGTTCGTTTCGTTCGTTCGTTTCGTTCGTTCGTTTTCGTTCTTTCGTTTCGTTCGTTAGAGTCATCTAAAGTCTGGACTGTAGTCTATTTGTTAGTTAGGGTTGTGAAAAGCTTCATTATTTAAAAGAGCTTTTGCTTCTCTGAAGTTTTATATTAAGCTCCTTTAATTGTTATTGCTCTTTTGTTCATTATTTACGCTCTCACCTTTACACTTTCTCAATTCAAATTGAGCTCCTTTCACCATTTTCACTCATTAAGATGCTGTAATCAATCAACTTGATTTTTTTTAACACTTTTCCTTTCAATTTTATTCTTAAGCTATTAGTTTAATACAGCATTTCATTTGAAACGGTTCGGTGATCGGAAAATGTCGTGAGTGGTCATTAATTAATAAAAAAAGTGTAATAAAAAAGTGTCAGTTTTAAAATCCTTCAAATTAAAAAAGTATTTTGAATAAAATGAAATTTTAAGTGAATTTATTATAATTTCATTTTAATTAGTGAAAATAAAATAAGTCCTTTTTAATTTTTTTATAAAAAAGTTATAGGCAAAGTATTTAATAAAAAAAGTATAATAAAAGAGTAAAATCAGAAATAAAAGTGTCAGTTTTAAATAAAATCTAATATATTAAAGTCAAAAAAAAAAAAAAAAAAATAGTGTTTAAAATCAATTTTTTTAAAAATTTAAAAAAAGTTTTTAATAAAATTTGTCCTTTTTTAAAAAAAGTTAATTTTGATGTCAAATATGTATGGAAGTGTGTAATTGAAATGCAGCAGCGGCGCTGCCTTTACTCTGCCTTTCATTATTGGTTTTGTGTTAAAAAAAATTCTTTGCTTTGTATCGCATTTCGTTCGTTGTTAGTGTTTTTGCTGTAACAAATAAATCGCATCATTGAGCCTGTCCGAACAGGATCAATTGTAAAAGCAACATAACAACAACAAAATTCTTAAAGTATGTAAATGCAATTGTTTATTATTTTTATTGAAAGAGAACATTAATTAAGAGATATTGCAAAAATGTAATATTAAGAGAAACAATGCATGGGAAATACTCTATTGTTTAGTCCGTAATGTAGCCTATAGTCTATTCTATAGTATAGTCTATAGTTTAGTCTATAGTCTAGTCTATAGTATAGTCTTTAGTCTAGTTCAGTCTGCTCTGTAGTATTGTCTATAGGCTAGACTATAGTCTAGTTTATAGTCCAGTCTATAGACTAGTCTATAGTCCAGTCTCTAGGCTAGTCTAGGCTAGTCTAGGCTAGTCTATAGTCTAGACTATAGACTAGACTATAGACTAGACTATAGACTAGACTATAGACTAGACTATAGACTAGACTATAGACTAGACTATAGACTAGACTATAGACTAGACTATAGACTAGACTATAGACTAGACTATAGACTAGACTATAGACTAGACTAGTCTAGACTATAGACTAGCCTAGACTGGACTATTAACTAGAATATAGTCTATATACTATACTATAGACAAGACTATACTATAGACTAGACTATAGACAAGACTATAGACTAGACTAGTCTATAGTCTAGTCTATAGTCTAGTCTATAGTCTAGACTATAGTCTAGTCTATAGTCTAGACTATAGTCTAGTCAATAGTCTAGTCTATAGTCTAGACTATAGACTAGACTATAGACTATACTATAGACTAGACTATAGACAAGACTATAGACTAGACTAGTCTATAGTCTAGTCTATAGTCTAGTCTATAGTCTAGACTATAGTCTAGTCTATAGTCTAGACTATAGTCTAGTCTATAGTCTAGTCTATAGTCTAGACTATAGACTAGACTAGACCAGTCTATAGTCTAGTCTATAGTCTAGTCTATAGTCTAGTCTATAGTCTAGTCTATAGTCTAGTCTATAGTCTAGTCTATAGTCTAGTCTAGTCTATAGTCTAGTCTATAGTCTAGTCTATAATCTAGTCTATAGTCTAGTATATAGTCTAGTCTATAGTCCAGTCTATAGGCTAGTCTATAGTCTAGTCTATAGGCTAGTCTATAGTCTAGTCTATAGGCTAGTCTATAGTCTAGTCTATAGTCTAGTCTATAGTCCAGTCTATAGGCCAGTCTATAGGCTAGTCTATAGTCTAGTCTATAGTCTAGTCTATAGTCTAGTCTATAGTCTAGTCTATAGTCTAGTCTATTGTCTAGTCTATTGTCTAGTCTATAGTCTAGTCTATAGTCAAGTCTATAATCTAGTCTATAGTCTAGTCTATAGTCTAGTTTATAAGCTAGTCTGTAGTCTAGTCTATAGTCTAGTCTATAGTCTAGTCTATAGTCTAGTCTATAGTCTAGTCTATAGTCTAGTCTATAGTCTAGTCTATAGTCTAGTCTATAGTCTAGTCTATAGTCTAGTCTATAGTCTAGTCTATAGTCTAGTCTATAGTCTAGTCTATAGTCTAGTCTATAGTCTAGTCTATAGTCTAGTCTATAGTCTAGTCTATAGTCTAGTCTATAGTCTAGTCTATAGTCTAGTCTATAGTCTAGTCTATAGTCTAGTCTATAGTCTAGTCTATTAGTCTAGTCTATAGTCTAGTCTATAGTCTAGTCTATAGTCTAGTCTATAGTCTAGTCTATAGTCTAGTCTATAGTCTAGTCTATAGTCTAGTCTATAGTCTAGTCTATAGTCTAGTCTATAGTCTAGTCTATAGTCTAGTCTATAGTCTAGTCTATAGTCTAGTCTATAGTCTAGTCCTATAGTCTAGTCTATAGTCTAGTCTATAGTCTAGTCTATAGTCTAGTCTATAGTCTAAGTCTATAGTCCTAGTCTATAGTCTAGTCTATAGTCTAGTCTATAGTCCTAGTCTATAGTCTAGTCTATAGTCTAGTCTATAGTCTAGTCTATAGTCTAGTCTATAGTCTAGTCTATAGTCTAGTCTATAGTCTAGTCTATAGTCTAGTCTATAGTCTAGTCTATAGTCTAGTCTATAGTCTAGTCTATAGTCTAGTCTATAGTCTAGTCTATAGTCTAGTCTATAGTCTAGTCTATAGTCTAGTCTATAGTCTAGTCTATAGTCTAGTCTATAGTCTAGTCTATAGTCTAGTCTATAGTCTAGTCTATAGTCTAGTCTATAGTCTAGTCTATAGTCTAGTCTATAGTCTAGTCTATAGTCTAGTCTATAGTCTAGTCTATAGTCTAGTCTATAGTCTAGTCTATAGTCTAGTCTATAGTCTAGTCTATAGTCTAGTCTATAGTCTAGTCTATAGTCTAGTCTATAGTCTAGTCTATAGTCTAGTCTATAGTCTAGTCTTAGTATATAGTCTAGTCTATAGTCTAGTCTATAGTCTAGTCTATAGTCTAGTCTATAGTCTAGTCTATAGTCTAGTCTATAGTCTAGTCTATAGTCTAGTCTATAGTCTAGTCTATAGTCTAGTCTATAGTCTAGTCTATAGTCTAGTCTATAGTCTAGTCTATAGTCTAGTCTATAGTCTAGTTATAGTCTAGTCTATAGTCTAGTCTATAGTCTAGTCTATAGTCTAGTCTATAGTCTAGTCTATAGTCTAGTCTATAGTCTAGTCTGTAGTCTATAGTCTATTCTATAGTATAGTCTATAGTTTAGTCTATAGTCTAGTCTATAGTTTAGTCTATAGTCTAGTCTATAGTATAGTCTTTAGTCTAGCCTGTAGTCTAGTTCACTCTGTTCTGTAGTATTGTCTATAGGCTAGACTATAGTCTAGTTTATAGTCCAGTCTATAGGCTAGTCTATAGTCCAGTCTCTAGGCTAGTCTAGGCTAGTCTATAGTCTAGACTATAGACTAGACTATAGACTAGACTATAGACTAGACTATAGACTAGACTATAGACTAGACTAGACTATAGACTAGACTATAGACTAGACTATAGACTAGACTATAGACTAGACTATAGACTAGACTATAGACTAGACTATAGACTAGACTAATAGACTAGACTATAGACTGACTAGACTATAGACTAGACTAGACTAGACTATAGACTAGACTATGTCTAGACTATAGACTAGACTATAGACTAGCCTATAGACTGGACTATTAACTAGAATATAGTCTATATACTATACTATAGACAAGACTACACTATAGACTAGACTATAGACTAGACTAGTCTATAGTCTAGTCTATAGTCTAGTCTATAGTCTAGACTATAGTCTAGTCTATAGTCTAGTCTATAGTCTAGACTATAGACTAGACTATAGACTAGACTAGACCAGTCTATAGTCTAGTCTATAGTCTAGTCTATAGTCTAGTCTATAGTCTAGTCTATATTCTAGTCTATAGTCTAGTCTATAGTCTAGTCTATAGTCTAGTCTATAGTCTAGTCTATAGTCTAGTCTATAGTCTAGTCTATAGTCTAGTCTATAGTCTAGTCTATAGTCTAGTCTATAGTCTAGTCTATAGTCTAGTCTATAGTCTAGTCTATAGTCTAGTCTATAGTCTAGTCTATAGTCTAGTCTATAGTCTTAGTCTAGTCTGTCGTAGTCTATAGTCTATAGTTTAGTCTATAGTCTAGTCTATAGTATAGTCTTTAGTCTAGCCTGTAGTCTAGTTCACTCTGTTCTGTAGTATTGTCTATAGGCTAGACTATAGTCTAGTTATAGTCCAGTCTATAGGCTAGTCTATAGTCCAGTCTCTAGGCTAGTCTAGGCTAGTCTATAGTCTAGTCTATAGTCTAGTTCTCTATAGTCTAGTCTATAGTCTAGTCTATAGTCTAGTCTATAGTCTAGTCTATAGTCTAGTCTATAGTCTAGTCTATAGTCTAGTCTATAGTCTAGTCTATAGTCTAGGTCTATAGTCTAGTCTATAGTCTAGTCTATAGTATAGCCTATAGTCTAGTCATAGTCTAGTCTATAGTCTAGTCTATAGTCTTGTTATAGTCTAGTCTATAGTCTAGTCTATAGTCTAGTATATAGTCTAATATATAGTCTAGTCTAAAGCCTAGTCCATAGTCTAGTCAATAGTCTAGTCTATAGTCTTGTCTATAGTATAGTATGTAATGTAGTCTATATTCTAGTTTTGTCTATAGTAAAGACTATAGTCTAAAGTTCAGATGATAGTCTAGACTATAGTCCAGACTACCCTCTGGGCTATAGTATATACTATATTCTAGGCTATAGTCCGTACTGAAATCTAGCGTATAATCCGCTAGGGACTACAATCCTACCTAAATATAAAATAAAGTTTTCTGCCTCCCTTCAAAGTTGTTTACATTAAGCTCCTTTAATTGTTATTACTCCTTCTTTTTCATTATTTGCTCTCCTTTACACTTTCTCAATTCAAATTGAGCTCCTTTCACCATTTTCACTCATTAAGATGCTGTAATCAATCAACTTGATTTTTTTAACACTTTTCCTTTCAATTTTATTCTTAAGCTATTAGTTTAATACAGCATTTCATTTGAAACGGTTCGGTGATCGGAAAATGTCGTGAGTGGTCATTAATTAATAAAAAAAGTGTAATAAAAAAGTGTCAGTTTTAAAATCCTTCAAATTAAAAAAGTATTTTGAATAAAATGAAATTTTAAGTGAATTTATTATAATTTCAT
Organism: Lucilia sericata; assembly: GCF_015586225.1. NCBI lineage: Eukaryota > Metazoa > Arthropoda > Insecta > Diptera > Calliphoridae > Lucilia > Lucilia sericata. Next base: position 272,886 of record NW_023994491.1, read on the forward strand.
TTTAATTAGTGAAAATAAAATAAGTCCTTTTTAATTTTTTTATAAAAAAGTTATAGGCAAAGTATTTAATAAAAAAAGTATAATAAAAGAGTAAAATCAGAAATAAAAGTGTCAGTTTTAAATAAAATCTAATATATTAAAGTCAAAAAAAAAAAAAAAAAATAGTGTTTAAAATCAATTTTTTTAAAAATTTAAAAAAAGTTTTTAATAAAATTTGTCCTTTTTTAAAAAAAGTTAATTTTGATGTCAAATATGTATGGAAGTGTGTAATTGAAATGCAGCAGCGGCGCTGCCTTTACTCTGCCTTTCATTATTGGTTTTGTGTTAAAAAAAATTCTTTGCTTTGTATCGCATTTCGTTCGTTGTTAGTGTTTTTGCTGTAACAAATAAATCGCATCATTGAGCCTGTCCGAACAGGATCAATTGTAAAAGCAACATAACAACAACAAAATTCTTAAAGTATGTAAATGCAATTGTTTATTATTTTTATTGAAAGAGAACATTAATTAAGAGATATTGCAAAAATGTAATATTAAGAGAAACAATGCATGGGAAATACTCTATTGTTTAGTCCGTAATGTAGCCTATAGTCTATTCTATAGTATAGTCTATAGTTTAGTCTATAGTCTAGTCTATAGTATAGTCTTTAGTCTAGTTCAGTCTGCTCTGTAGTATTGTCTATAGGCTAGACTATAGTCTAGTTTATAGTCCAGTCTATAGACTAGTCTATAGTCCAGTCTCTAGGCTAGTCTAGGCTAGTCTAGGCTAGTCTATAGTCTAGACTATAGACTAGACTATAGACTAGACTATAGACTAGACTATAGACTAGACTATAGACTAGACTAGATAGACTAGACTAGACTATAGACTAGACTAGACTAGACTAGACTATAGACTAGACTATAGACTAGACTATAGACTAGACTATAGTCTAGACTATAGACTAGCCTATAGACTGGACTATTAACTAGAATATAGTCTATATACTATACTATAGACAAGACTATACTATAGACTAGACTATAGACAAGACTATAGACTAGACTAGTCTATAGTCTAGTCTATAGTCTAGTCTATAGTCTAGACTATAGTCTAGTCTATAGTCTAGACTATAGTCTAGTCAATAGTCTAGTCTATAGTCTAGACTATAGACTAGACTATAGACTATACTATAGACTAGACTATAGACAAGACTATAGACTAGACTAGTCTATAGTCTAGTCTATAGTCTAGTCTATAGTCTAGACTATAGTCTAGTCTATAGTCTAGACTATAGTCTAGTCTATAGTCTAGTCTATAGTCTAGACTATAGACTAGACTATAGACTAGACTAGACCAGTCTATAGTCCTAGTCATAGTCCTAGTCTAGTCTATTAGTCTAGTCTATAGTCTAGTCTATAGTCTAGTCTATAGTCTAGTCTATAGTCTAGTCTATAGTCTAGTCTATAGTCTAGTCTATAATCTAGTCTATAGTCTAGTATATAGTCTAGTCTATAGTCCAGTCTATAGGCTAGTCTATAGTCTAGTCTATAGGCTAGTCTATAGTCTAGTCTATAGGCTAGTCTATAGTCTAGTCTATAGTCTAGTCTATAGTCCAGTCTATAGGCCAGTCTATAGGCTAGTCTATAGTCTAGTCTATAGTCTAGTCTATAGTCTAGTCTATAGTCTAGTCTATAGTCTAGTCTATTGTCTAGTCTATTGTCTAGTCTATAGTCTAGTCTATAGTCAAGTCTATAATCTAGTCTATAGTCTAGTCTATAGTCTAGTTTATAAGCTAGTCTGTAGTCTAGTCTATAGTCTAGTCTATAGTCTAGTCTATAGTCTAGTCTATAGTCTAGTCTATAGTCTAGTCTATAGTCTAGTCTATAGTCTAGTCTATAGTCTAGTCTAAGTCTAGTCTATCTAGTCTAGTCTAGTCTATAGTCTAGTCTATAGTCTAGTCTATAGTCTCTATAGTCTAGTCTATAGTCTAGTCTATAGTCTAGTCTATAGTCTAGTCTATAGTCTAGTCTATAGTCTAGTCTATAGTCTAGTCTATAGTCTAGTCTATAGTCTAGTCTATAGTCTAGTCTATAGTCTAGTCTATAGTCTAGTCTATAGTCTAGTCTATAGTCTAGTCTATAGTCTAGTCTATAGTCTAGTCTATAGTCTAGTCTATAGTCTAGTCTATAGTCTAGTCTATAGTCTAGTCTATAGTCTAGTCTATAGTCTAGTCTATAGTCTAGTCTATAGTCTAGTCTATAGTCTAGTCTATAGTCTAGTCTATAGTCTAGTCTATAGTCTAGTCTATAGTCTAGTCTATAGTCTAGTCTATAGTCTAGTCTATAGTCTAGTCTATAGTCTAGTCTATAGTCTAGTCTATAGTCTAGTCTATAGTCATCTATAGTCTAGTCTATAGTCTAGTCTATAGTCTAGTCTATAGTCTAGTCTATAGTCTAGTCTATAGTCTAGTCTATAGTCTAGTCTATAGTCTAGTCTATAGTCTAGTCTATAGTCTAGTCTATAGTCTAGTCTATAGTCTAGTCTATAGTCTAGTCTATAGTCTAGTCTATAGTCTAGTCTATAGTCTAGTCTATAGTCTAGTCTATAGTCTAGTCTATAGTCTAGTCTATAGTCTAGTCTATAGTCTAGTCTATAGTCTAGTCTATAGTCTAGTCTATAGTCTAGTCTATAGTCTAGTCTATAGTCTAGTCTATAGTCTAGTCTATAGTCTAGTCTATAGTCTAGTCTATAGTCTAGTCTATAGTCTAGTCTATAGTCTAGTCTATAGTCTAGTCTATAGTCTAGTCTATAGTCTAGTCTATAGTCTAGTCTATAGTCTAGTCTATAGTCTAGTCTATAGTCTAGTCTATAGTCTAGTCTATAGTCTAGTCTATAGTCTAGTCTATAGTCTAGTCTATAGTCTAGTCTATAGTCTAGTCTATAGTCTAGTCTATAGTCTAGTCTATAGTCTAGTCTATAGTCTAGTCTATAGTCTAGTCTATAGTCTAGTCTATAGTCTAGTCTATAGTCTAGTCTATAGTCTAGTCTATAGTCTAGTCTATAGTCTAGTCTATAGTCTAGTCTATAGTCTAGTCTATAGTCTAGTCTATAGTCTAGTCTATAGTCTAGTCTATAGTCTAGTCTATAGTCTAGTCTATAGTCTAGTTTATAGTCTAGTCTATAGTCTAGTCTATAGTCTAGTCTATAGTCTAGTCTATAGTCTAGTCTATAGTCTAGTCTATAGTCTAGTCTGTAGTCTATAGTCTATTCTATAGTATAGTCTATAGTTTAGTCTATAGTCTAGTCTATAGTTTAGTCTATAGTCTAGTCTATAGTATAGTCTTTAGTCTAGCCTGTAGTCTAGTTCACTCTGTTCTGTAGTATTGTCTATAGGCTAGACTATAGTCTAGTTTATAGTCCAGTCTATAGGCTAGTCTATAGTCCAGTCTCTAGGCTAGTCTAGGCTAGTCTATAGTCTAGACTATAGACTAGACTATAGACTAGACTATAGACTAGACTATAGACTAGACTATAGACTAGACTATAGACTAGACTATAGACTAGACTATAGACTAGACTATAGACTAGACTATAGACTAGACTATAGACTAGACTATAGACTAGACTATAGACTAGACTATAGACTAGACTATAGACTAGACTATAGTCTAGACTATAGACTAGACTATAGACTAGCCTATAGACTGGACTATTAACTAGAATATAGTCTATATACTATACTATAGACAAGACTACACTATAGACTAGACTATAGACTAGACTAGTCTATAGTCTAGTCTATAGTCTAGTCTATAGTCTAGACTATAGTCTAGTCTATAGTCTAGTCTATAGTCTAGACTATACACTAGACTATAGACTAGACTAGACCAGTCTATAGTCTAGTCTATAGTCTATAGTCTAGTCTATAGTCTAGTCTAGTCTATATTCTAGTCTATAGTCTAGTCTATAGTCTAGTCTATAGTCTAGTCTATAGTCTAGTCTATAGTCTAGTCTATAGTCTAGTCTATAGTCTAGTCTATAGTCTAGTCTATAGTCTAGTCTATAGTCTAGTCTATAGTCTAGTCTATAGTCTAGACTATAGTCTAGTCTATAGTCTAGACTATAGTCTAGTCAATAGTCTAGTCTATAGTCTAGACTATAGACTAGACTATAGACTATACTATAGACTAGACTATAGACAAGACTATAGACTAGACTAGTCTATAGTCTAGTCTATAGTCTAGTCTATAGTCTAGACTATAGTCTAGTCTATAGTCTAGACTATAGTCTAGTCTATAGTCTAGTCTCTAGTCTAGACTATAGACTAGACTATAGACTAGACTAGACCAGTCTATAGTCTAGTCTATAGTCTAGTCTATAGTCTAGTCATAGTCTAGTTCTATAGTCTAGTATATAGTCTAGTCTATAGTCTAGGTCTATAGTCTAGTCTATAGTCTAGTCTATAATCTAGTCTATAGTCTAGTATATAGTCTAGTCTATAGTCCAGTCTATAGGCTAGTCTATAGTCTAGTCTATAGGCTAGTCTATAGTCTAGTCTATAGGCTAGTCTATAGTCTAGTCTATAGTCTAGGTCTATAGTCCAGTCTATAGGCCAGTCTATAGGCTAGTATATAGTAGTCCTATAGTCTAGTCTATAGTCTAGTCTATAGTCTAGTCTATGTCTAGCTATAGGCTAGTCTATAGTCTAGTCTAGTCTAGTCTATAGTCTAGTCCTATAGTCTAGTCATAGTCTAGTCTTAGTCTAGTCTAGTGTCTATAAGTCTAGTCTATAGTCTTAGTCTATAAGCTAGTCTAGTAGTCTAGTCTATAGTCTAGTCTATAGTCTAGTCTATAGTCTAGTCTATAGTCTCGTCTATAGTCTAGTCTATAGTCTTAGTCTATAGTCTAGTCTATAGTCTAGTCTATAGTCTAGTCTATAGTCTAGTCTATAGTCTAGTCTATAGTCTAGTCTATAGTCTAGTCTATAGTCTAGTCTATAGTCTAGTCTATAGTCTAGTCTATAGTCTAGTCTATAGTCTAGTCTATAGTCTAGTCTATAGTCTAGTCTATAGTCTAGTCTATAGTCTAGTCTATAGTCTAGTCTATAGTCTAGTCTATAGTCTAGTCTATAGTCTAGTCTATAGTCTAGTCTATAGTCTAGTCTATAGTCTAGTCTATAGTCTAGTCTATAGTCTCTAGTCTATAGTCTAGTCTATAGTCTAGTCTATAGTCTAGTCTATAGTCTAGTCTATAGTCTAGTCTATAGTCTAGTCTATAGTCTAGTCTATAGTCTAGTCTATAGTCTAGTCTATAGTCTAGTCTATAGTCTAGTCTATAGTCTAGTCTATAGTCTAGTCTATAGTCTAGTCTATAGTCTAGTCTATAGTCTAGTCTATAGTCTAGTCTATAGTCTAGTCTATAGTCTAGTCTATAGTCTAGTCTATAGTCTAGTCTATAGTCTAGTCTATAGTCTAGTCTATAGTCTAGTCTATAGTCTAGTCTATAGTCTAGTCTATAGTCTAGTCTATAGTCTAGTCTATAGTCTAGTCTATAGTCTAGTCTATAGTCTAGTCTATAGTCTAGTCTATAGTCTAGTCTATAGTCTAGTCTATAGTCTAGTCTATAGTCTAGTCTATAGTCTAGTCTATAGTCTAGTCTATAGTCTAGTCTATAGTCTAGTCTATAGTCTAGTCTATAGTCTAGTCTATAGTCTATAGTCTAGTCTATAGTAGTCTATAGTCTAGTCTATAGTCTAGTCTATAGTCTAGTCTATAGTCTAGTCTATAGTCTAGTCTATAGTCTAGTCTATAGTCTAGTCTATAGTCTAGTCTATAGTCTAGTCTATAGTCTAGTCTATAGTCTAGTCTATAGTCTAGTCTATAGTCTAGTCTATAGTCTAGTCTATAGTCTAGTCTCTAGTCTAGTCTATAGTCTAGTCTATAGTCTAGTCTATAGTCTAGTCTATAGTCTAGTCTATAGTCTAGTCTATAGTCTAGTCTATAGTCTAGTCTATAGTCTAGTCTATAGTCTAGTCTATAGTCTAGTCTATAGTCTAGTCTATAGTCTAGTCTATAGTCTAGTCTATAGTCTAGTCTATAGTCTAGTCTATAGTCTAGTCTAGTCTAGTCTAGTATCTATAGTCTAGTCTATAGTCTAGTCTATAGTCTAGTCTATAGTCTAGTCTATAGTCTAGTCTATAGTCTAGTCTATAGTCTAGTCTATAGTCTAGTCTATAGTCTAGTTTATAGTCTAGTCTATAGTCTAGTCTATAGTCTAGTCTATAGTCTAGTCTATAGTCTAGTCTATAGTCTAGTCTATAGTCTAGTCTGTAGTCTATAGTCTATTCTATAGTATAGTCTATAGTTTAGTCTATAGTCTAGTCTATAGTTTAGTCTATAGTCTAGTCTATAGTATAGTCTTTAGTCTAGCCTGTAGTCTAGTTCACTCTGTTCTGTAGTATTGTCTATAGGCTAGACTATAGTCTAGTTTATAGTCCAGTCTATAGGCTAGTCTATAGTCCAGTCTCTAGGCTAGTCTAGGCTAGTCTATAGTCTAGACTATAGACTAGACTATAGACTAGACTATAGACTAGACTATAGACTAGACTATAGACTAGACTATAGACTAGACTATAGACTAGACTATAGACTAGGACTATAGACTAGACTATAGACTAGACTATAGACTAGACTATAGACTAGACTATAGACTAGGACTATAGACTAGACTATAGACTAGACTATAGTCTAGACTATAGACTAGACTATAGACTAGCCTATAGACTGGACTATTAACTAGAATATAGTCTATATACTATACTATAGACAAGACTACACTATAGACTAGACTATAGACTAGACTAGTCTATAGTCTAGTCTATTAGTCTAGTCTATAGTCTAGACTATAGTCTAGTCTATAGTCTAGTCTATAGTCTAGACTATACACTAGACTATAGACTAGACTAGACCAGTCTATAGTCTAGTCTATAGTCTAGTCTATAGTCTAGTCTATAGTCTAGTCTATATTCTAGTCTATAGTCTAGTCTATAGTCTAGTCTATAGTCTAGTCTATAGTCTAGTCTATAGTCTAGTCTATAGTCTAGTCTATAGTCTAGTCTATAGTCTAGTCTATAGTCTAGTCTATAGTCTAGTCTATAGTCTAGTCTATAGTCTAGTCTATAGTCTAGTCTATAGTCTAGTCTATAGTCTAGTCTATAGTCTAGTCTATAGTCTAGTCTATAGTCTAGTCTGTAGTCTATAGTCTATAGTTTAGTCTATAGTCTAGTCTATAGTATAGTCTTTAGTCTAGCCTGTAGTCTAGTTCACTCTGTTCTGTAGTATTGTCTATAGGCTAGACTATAGTCTAGTTTATAGTCAGTCTATAGGCTAGTCTATAGTCCAGTCTCTAGGCTAGTCTAGGCTAGTCTATAGTCTAGTCTATAGTCTAGTCTATAGTCTATAGTCTATAGTCTAGTCTATAGTCTAGTCTATAGTCTAGTCTATAGTCTAGTCTATAGTCTAGTCTATAGTCTAGTCTATAGTCTAGTCTATAGTCTAGTCTATAGTCTAGTCTATAGTCTAGTCTATAGTCTAGTCTATAGTCTAGTCTATAGTCTAGTCTATAGTATAGCCTATAGTCTAGTCTATAGTCTAGTCTATAGTCTAGTCTATAGTCTTGTTTATAGTCTAGTCTATAGTCTAGTCTATAGTCTAGTATATAGTCTAATATATAGTCTAGTCTAAAGCCTAGTCCATAGTCTAGTCAATAGTCTAGTCTATAGTCTTGTCTATAGTATAGTATGTAATGTAGTCTATATTCTAGTTTTGTCTATAGTAAAGACTATAGTCTAAAGTTCAGATGATAGGTCTAGACTATAGTCCAGACTACCCTCTGGGCTATAGTATATACTATATTCTAGGCTATAGTCCGTACTGAAATCTAGCGTATAATCCGCTAGGGACTACAATCCTACCTAAATATAAATAAAGTTTTCTGCCTCCCTTCAAAGTTGTTTACATTAAGCTCCTTTAATTGTTATTACTCCTTCTTTTTCATTATTTGCTCTCCTTTACACTTTCTCAATTCAAATTAAGCTCCTTTCATTATTTTCACTCATTAAGATGCTTTTGTTTGTTGTTGCTGTTAATCGATCAACTTGAATTTTTGACACTTGCTTTTTCAATTTAATTCTTAAACAATTAGTTTTAATACAGCATTTCATTTAAGTCGGTTCGGTGATAGAAAAATGTCGGGAGTGATTATTAATTAATAAAAAAAAAAGTGTAATAAAAAAGTAAAATCAGAAATAAAAGTGTCCTTCAAATTAAAAAAGCGTTTTTAAATAAAATTAAATTAAAAAAATCTATTCTTTTAATAGTGAAAATAAATTAAATCCTTTATGAAATTTTTTATTTAAAAACGTAGAATATAATATATTAAAGTCCAATAAATAGTGTTTAAAATCAATTTTCTTAAAATTTAAAAGAAGCTTTTAATAAAATTAGTCCTTTTTTTTTAAAAAAGTTAGGTTTGTATCAAATATTTAAGTGTGTAATTGATATGCAGCAGCGGCGCTGCCTTTCATGATTGGATTTGTTTTAAAAATTCTTTACTTTGCGTCGCATTTCGTTCGTTGTTAGTGTTTTTGCTGTAACAAATAAATCGAATCATTGAGCCTGTCCGAACAGGCTCAATTGTAAAAGCAACAAAACAACAACAAAATACTTAAGGTATGTAAATTTAATTGCTTATTATTTTTTATTGAAAGAGAACATTAATTAAGAGATATTGCAAAAATTAAGAGAAACCAGTCAAAGGAAAATGATATGTCTATTGTTTAGTCCGTATAGTATAGTCTAGTCTATATTCTGGTCTATAGTATATTCTATGGTCTAGTATATAATCTAGTCTATAGTCTGATCTAGTGTAAGATTAGTTTCAACAACACTTGTTGTGAATCTACTTTAATAAACATGAGAAAAATCCCGTCTCAGTATATTATACGTTAATACAAAACTAGTCTATAGTCTGTTCTATAGTTTAGTCTATAATCTTGTCTATAGTATAGACTATCGGCTAGTTTATAGTCTAGACTATAGTTTTATCTATAGTTTAGACTATAGACTAGTTAAAATTCTAGTCAATAGTCTAGTCTTGCCTATAGTATATTCTTGTCTATAGTCTAGTCTATAGCCTAGTCTATAGTCTAGTCTATAGTCCAGTCTATAGTCAAGTCTATAGTCTAGTCTATAGTCTAGTCAATAGTCTAGTCTATAGTATAGTCTATAGTCTAGTCTATAGTCTAGTCTATAGCCTAGTCTATAGTCTAGTCTATATTCTAGTCTATAGCCTAGTCTATAGTATATTCTAGTCTATAATCAAGTCCATAGTCTTGCCTATAGTCTATAGGCTATAGGATATAGTCTTGTTTATAGTCTATAGTCAAGTCTATAATCTAGTCCATAGTCTTTGCTATAGTCTAGTTTGTAGTCTAGAATATAGTCTTGTTTATAGTCTATAGTCTTAAGCTTCAGTTTTAGTCTAGTACAAAGAATATTCTATAGTGTGGTATATAGCCTAGTCTATAGTCGACATTCTAGTCCATAATATTGTCTCTTGTTATTCTATGGTTACTCAAAAAGCCAGTCTACAGATTTGTCTAGTCTATAGTCTAGATTATGTTCAATTCTATATTTTATACTACAATCTATCCTATAATAAAGTCAATAATCTAGATTATCGATTAATCTACAGTTTGGTCGTTTAGTCTTTAGTCTACTCTACAATATAACTGGATCTACTCTATCTATCACTGTAACTATGTATTATGAGTAAAAGCTTTATAAAAAAAATTTCAACTCAAAATGTTTTTCTAAAGTATTGATAAAGTCCAAGTGTTAGAAATATCTATAAATTATTAGACATTTTCAATTCTTATAAAAAAGATTTATATTTTATTAAAATTATCTTTGTTCATCTTTTAGTTTTTAGTATATTGTCTACAATTGTTATTACACTTACATAAAACAAATAATTATGTACTACATTTATAAATAAAACAATATTATACATATAATTATATAAAAAATATATGTATAAATATATAGACGTACATACAATATATAGTAAATTTAAAATACATAAGCGTCCATTAAAAAATTGCTTTGGTTTTCAAATATTTTCAAAAAGAAATATGAATATGAAGTTCGGCTAATGGTTATAAATTAAAACAAAATTTTTGAGATTCGATTAAACAAATTAAAAACAATATTTGTGAGATTCAAAATTATTCTTGAGATTCTTAATACGAAAACATAGAAATATTAAACAAATAATAAAAATGTAACTAATAAAAACAAGTTATATGTTAAAATAATAGGGATAGTAGGGAATGTGATGTTACACGTATTTTTGTATATAGTTACCATAATTAAACTAATTTAACAAAATTAAAAACTACACAAAACATTTAAAAATATTCACCAGCTGCCTTATAAACACGAGGACAATGCATTTCAGCCATTAAACAATATGCACACTTTGTACCTACTCTAATGGGTCGTTTAATCGAATGTTTATTCCATATATGAGCCACATAGGAATTTTGTGTACGTCTCATTGTTTGCTCTAATAGTTCCGGCTCAAAGAAATGTTCCCATTGAAGCCAGGGTATGGCATAGAATGCGTCTATGCCAAATACCTTAAAACCCATACAACGTTTAGTATCCATCATTAATTCTATATTATCAGTATCGCAAATATTTTTTATAACTCTTGTTATAACACCCGGACCATTATTGCCCCAATTGCTGCCGTCGAAAGTTTGTTGAAAATTTTGCAAACATTGATAGGCAATTTCATGACCAAATCCGTCAGAGTCAAAGTTCATAATACCAGCTGCTAAATGAGTATTAGATTCAGCGCCTGTATAATTGGGTGGCAAATCTTCCATGGAACGCAACATGACAATGTCCATATCTAGATAGGTGCCACCCCAACGCCAGAGGGTTAAGTAACGTAAAAAATCCGATATGTGTGAGAGGACGTAACTGTGAAAAAAAGAAAAAAGAGAAAAAATATTTAAACAATGATAGAATTTTAGGTTAAAAATAAATTTTGGGAAAAACTTTTGATGGGAAAACATTTTCTACAGTTTTCCATAGAATAAATATTTCGTAGTTTAGTCTATAGTCTAGTCTATAGCCTAGTATATAGCCTAGTCTATAGTCTAGTCTATAGTCTAGTCTTTAGCCTAGTCTATAGTCTAGTCTATAGTCTAGTCTTTAGCCTAGTCTATAGTCTAGTCTATAGTCTAGACTTTAGCCTAGTCTATAGTCTAGTCTATAGTCTAGTTTGTAGTCTAGTCTATAGTCTAGTCTATAGTCTAGTCTGTAGTCTAGTCTATAGTCTAGTCTATAGTCTAGTCTATAGTCTAGTCTATAGTCTAGTCTATAGTCAAGTCTATAGTCTAGTCTATAGTCTAGTCTATAGTCTAGTCTATAGTCTAGTCTATAGTCTAGTCTATAGTCTAGTCTATAGTTTAGTCTATAGTCTGGTCTATAGTCTAGTCTATAGTCTAGTCTATAGTCTAGTCTATAGTCTAGTCTATAGTCTAGTCTATAGTCTAGTCTATAGTCTAGTCTATAGTCTAGTCTATAGTCTAGTCTATAGTCTAGTCTATAGTCCAGTCTATAGTCTAGTCTATAGTCTAGTCTATAGTCTAGTCTATAGTCTAGTCTATAGTCTAGTCTATATTCTAGTCTATATTCTAGTCTATAGTCTAGTCTATAGTCTAGTCTATAGTCTATAGTCTAGTCTATAGTCTAGTCTATAGTCTAGTCTATAGTCTAGTCTATAGTCTAGTCTATAGTCTAATCTATAGTCTAGTCTATAGTCTAGTCTATAGTCTAGTCTATAGTCTAGTCTATAGTCTAGTCTACTGTCAATTCTATAGTGTAGTCTAGTCCATATTTTATTCTATAGTCTAGTCTATAGTATTGTCCTTAGTCTCGACTATAGTCTAATCCATCGATTAATATACACTTTAGTCTAGAAACTAGTCTATAGTATATTCCGCAATATAACATGATCTATTCTATCGACCACTGTATAATTTTTTTTTTTTATAAAAATATGCATTTTGTTTTGTACAACACATATTTGCGTTGTATTTGTAAACTTTTTTATTGTTGATACATTAATTTGTTATACATATTATGAGTAAGAGGTGTAGAACGAAAGTGCAACGCAAAATATAGATTGATAAAGTCCAAATTTGATAATAGATGGAAGGTACCTACATATATCAAGAACTAAATTAAACCTTTATGAATAGAGACAGTAACTGCCCTGTACTTACCTAGACTTAAACAATGCTCCATCCTTCAACCAATCATAAATGGGTGTATTAGCTGCATAGGTCCATAAATTTAGATTTCTCAAATGAACATTTTGATAGGCTAAGATAGCATCTATCAAAGCTACTTCTGGGCCCGCTGAACTACTATTACGATTACTATTATTATACTTATAGCGAGGACTAGCAAATAATACAAATACTTGTGAATTGGATTGTGAAGGGCAGCCGATTCTATAGCACAAGCTTGTCTAGCATTTAGTTTCACCATATGCCAATGAAACGCCTCTTTATCAACTGAGGTGGACGTTTTTAAGTTGTTTTGCAATTGGGGACAGGAGGTTTCATGAAAAAATATACTTTTACCTGGTGTAGGCTGTATTTTGGCCAGCAAAATATCTTCCAGTTTTTCCAAACCCCAAAAATCCGACGAGGAATTCTCATTACCAACACTTTGTGACTGTACTACATTAGGAGAATCAACAAAACACAAACGTATATCGGGTTTTTGATATAGAGTAAATATTACACCAATTATACATAGGATCACAAGAAAAAGAAACATAAATCTTAGACGAAAATTTACCAACATAAATTTTCCAAAAGTTTTTGGAATTTTATAAAGTTCATTGAAAATTTGTCTAGTATAGATTTTGTGTTGTTGTGGTTGTTGCTAATAGCACAGGTTGGTTACGTTAATTGATTTTGTTATTTAATTTTAAGTTTTTTCGTCGCTTTATTGTAATTATAACTCACATTAGATTTAATTTTAATGGATTTTATTAAAAATAAGAGGGTTGAAATGTTAAAACGCTTTAGTGCTCAGCGATTAATTAATTAATGAATGAATTGAAAAAAATTGTACAACAACAATCGAGTGTAAACAAAAAAAAAAAAATACAATTAGAATATTTAGGCAGCGCTGCTATTAAATTCTTAATAGTGGCAGCATTAGTGATAACACGGAGGACATATGAGTGGCATCACAAACAGCTGTTGTTTGTAAACAAAACAATTGTAAACACAAGGTTGTATTTGCATGTAGTAGTTGTTAAAATTCAATTAAAATTCATTCCAATGTTTTAATTAACATTAGAATGAATTTTAATGTTTTTATAACAATTTGAATGAATGATTAATGGATAAATTAAAAAATTTACATAATCGATTCTAACAACAACAAAGTATAGGAACATTTATACAATACAAGTTTTTGAGCTTGCTGTTTGCAAAATTTGTCCAAGAATACTTATATATACATATGTATTTCTTATGGGCATGATTTTGCTCCTAGATTCGCCGTAAAATATAGCGAAAAACCGCATAAACATTTATTTTATATTATAAACTACATTTGAACTATTTTTAACGTCGTTAATAAATAAATACCATGACGGCTAGTTTTGTCGACGTTCAAATGCACAGCTTACATCTCTGTAGTTTGCGGCAAAGAAGAAAACAAAACAACACGTGCAGGGCACTTGGTGGAATAAATTTAATATTTTTCAAAGGAATTTGTGTTATTTGTAGATTTTTAAATAATTTTTAAAGAAAATTTAACTAAAACGTATAAAACACTATAAAGAAATCATTAAAGAATGGCAGTGGAAGTGAATAATAAAAGAAAACGAAAGCATGATGAAAGTGCTCCGCAAGAAGATGAAGGTGCCGAGGTGGTGCCCAAAAAGCAAACTAAGAAATCAACAACTCCTAAAAAAGAGAAAACTAAAAAGAAAAATTTAAACAACTCCTCAGAAGCAATGGAAGACTCGCCACAGGATTCCGGCTTCGATACAGAGGAAAAAGAAATTAAGTTTTCAAAAGATTTCAAAATGATGGAGTTCCGCACCAAGTTAAGAGGAGATAAGTTTATCACAGGTAAGTTTTTTTAGTTATAAATAAAATTTTTAATATTATTTTGATTATTTTGCAGAATTAAGACATTTTCTTTATCTGTGTCAGTCACGTCCTCAGACTATTGCCAAATACATAGAGAAACGTGGTAAACCTTTGGAATTTGCTGAGGCCTTAGAGCGTGTTGATAAACGAATATTTTACACATTGCCTATATTTGTGAAGCTTTGCAATTGGTTATTATGGAGATTCTAAGTAATCAACGTAATCATATGGAATCGGCAGTACATGCTTCACGTTATTTTTTAAAATCCCATGGCTCGCTGTTGGAACTGCTTTTAAAATCAGCCCAATTTAATCATCGTAAAGTGGCCTTAAAACTTTTAACCGCCATTGTGTGTGTAGAACCCCAATTGGGTCGTCAGGTTCTCTCTTCCTATGATATTCTATCAAATGTAAAGAATATTACTCAATTTCTTTCGCACTCCCAATTTGAACTGCAACAACAAAAACAACAGCAGCAGAAGTTTGATCAAGATTTCGAAACAGTGCGTAAATGTTTCATACACTTTGTTCTGGCCTATTTAGTAGATGGCAATACTTTGCTTATACGCAATATACTAGATCGTGGTTCTCTAATTAGAGCTTTAGCTGCTGGTCTTCCCTATGATGATTCTGTTACAGTGTGTGTAGTTTTGAGTACACTCAAGAAATATGTTCTTGAATGTCCGGATATTTCCAAAACTAAAAAGATTCATGTCTTTGATTTGGATTGTTGTAAGTCATTTGTTCAGTTGTATGACTGGAAGGGACCTAGGGTTTTTGCTGCCAAGCATGTGGGTAAAAAGGGAGCCAACAAGAATGTTAGTGTTGCTGAAATGGAACATTTAATAAATCCTCAGGAGAAGGAGGCAGTATCGAAAGCTGTACATGAATTTTTGTTGGTTTTGTTGACCTCGAGGAAATTTGGTATTGCTTTTGATACGGTTAAGTTTTTCCGTCAGAAACATAATACTATACAAGGTGAGTGTTGCAAAAAATAGTTAAGATGTAGAGACATAAATTTGTCTAACATTTTTATGGCAGACTTCACTATATCTTTAGATTATTAATTGTTTATCTTCCTCCCCCCTTTTACAGGTCAAATTATGGGCTATATGTATATCCCTCATGCCGATGAACGCAAAACCGACTTGGTTATGAAAATCCTCGAATCCTGTCCAGATCTTTTCCGTAATTCTGTGCGTAATTTTGCTGGCATTATAAATCCATTACGTACCGCCTCTCGCTATTGGCTAAAGGCAGCAGAATTCTTGACAAAAGTCATAACAGCCTGTCATCCTAGTCATCTTAAGGGTGCCCTGGATAAATCACCTTAACTGATTTTTCTTTTTGGATTAAAGACATTTGTTTACCCTTGGAGGCTTTGGTGCATATTAATGGCAATAAATTTTTATTACACAAAGACTTTGAACAACGTTTAGCCACTAATCGCTTGCTGTTGGCCATGTTCCAACAGTATACCAACTATATGCAGATCATCAATCAAAGAGAACAGAATAAGAATTCCAATTCTTTGAGACGTTTTAAATTTGATATTTTAAATCATTTATTAATGAATTTCCCCACTATGGAGAATATATTAATGTCTTTAAATATGTCCCATCACTTTAAAGGAGCAAGAGGGTGTAGATGTTTTGGCCCATTTGGATGTGGCCTTGGATTTAATATTGATTTTATGCCAAGAAAACCGCACGTTTGTTAATAAAACTTCAGTTATATTGGATTATTTAGAATTGCTGAGACCTTTATATGCCCAGGAAGAGGAGCAAGAGATAGCAGGGGAAGCAAAAATAAAAACCAATATTAAATTAGAAATGAAAGCTATAAAAACTATATTATGGTTGTTCCCCAAGGCGTTGGAACCGCAAAAAGAACGTTTTAGCAGTGTTTTGAGATCTTTCATTAAGGCTTTTGTTTATGGTGAGGAGGAAGTAAGTCGTGAGGCGGGAGCTTTACTCCGGAATATATTTAAAAATACCGGCATTTTTGAGGCGGGAGAACTGGAGATAGATTTGTGGCTAGAGCTTTAAAATTTGTCGATGTGGAGACGGTTAATGTGGTGGCCCAGGTGTTTAATGAAGTTTTAAAGGTATATACTAAATAATTTTTACGTTTTTAAAGGGTTTTCAATGTTAATCTTGTTATTTTTTAGGTAACTAAAGCTGAGTGGAAATGCCTAAATCTATAGAGTTGGCGGCTAATACAGATAATTTACATACTTTGTTCTCTAACATAGAACAAGGTCTATCTGTACAAGCCTATGTGGAAACCTTAACTATTAGCAAACTAATGCCTTTGATATACAAAGGAGTAGAAATCGAACCTCCTTTAAGCAGATATTTGGAAATTGTTTGCTTTTTAATGTACCACTACTATCCCTCAGCAGAGAGCGCTATGACTTTGTACGCCCAACATTTTTAAATCCATGTTGCCTTATATGCAAAATTGGCTCAGTAAAGAACCGTGTAAGGAAACTCTTCTATTTGTGGATAGTAAATCTAGCAAAGTAATACCCTGCCTTAAGGAAGTCTCTTCATTGGCCTTAATGGACAAAAAGATTTTGAACAAATTTTCGAAAGTAAATCCCAGGAAGATGTCTGTGAAGTGGAGTTTAAGGGAAATATGAAGAAGTTCTCACGACTCATACAAAATCCTCGTTTGCTAATGATCTATATACAACATGTTTTGTTTGAGGTGCAACAATTACAGTTGAAACAAATGTTGTCGCAACAGCAGGCAGAAAAATGTGCTGAATTTGTAAAGATATGTATAGACATGATATTGCGTTTCCCTGCCCAAGAAGATGCTCCCTTAAATGAGGAAGATCATGCCTTAAATAATGAATTATTCGCACACAAATTATTGAAATATATCTATGGCGTTAGATTGCATGCGATCAAATCAAATGAATTGTTATCGGTGGATTTTATGCAGGACTCATTTAAAATTATCTCCTGTTCCTTAATCTTTTAACTGAACATTGCCATTCCTTGGAAAACTTTGATTTGTATGCGGAAAATTTCAAATTGAAATTGGTTAAGGCGGTTGCTATTTCCTTAACAATAAGGATGAAGTGAAAGCCAACTCACAACATTTTGAGGAGTTTTTAAACCTCTTCAAAGCCTTCCAGTTATCAGCTGAACAATGCCGGGATATACTCAACCTGTTAGCCGACAATTTAACCTACAAAGACTTTTTCTTAATAGAAACAACAATCAAAAAACTATTTATTACTCCTTGGTGGTTGCTGTGCTGCAACGTTTGGCGGATTTAAAGAACTCTATAAAATGTTCGGAATTTATTAAGAAGTTTAGCAAAATCTATTGTAATTTCTTTAAAAACTTTCCGGAGATTTTAATGTGGAACTTTTGGAGGACTCTTTTTATAATTTCCTAATAATAAATCATCAGTTTATAGATTTATTGGACAGCAAGTTCTTTGAATCCTTTTTCAAAGAAAGAAAACTAACTAAATCTTGCATTAAGTTGGCGGCCTTAGTGTTGAACGTAATAATCCTTTAACGAATATTTAAAGACAATTTGGAGATTAATATGGATAAAAAGAACTCATGTATCCCTTAATGGATTTGGCTTTTAAGAAAACTTGGAGATAGATTCTGCCATCCTACAAAAAGTCTATCAAATTATAAAAATGGTTTTTTATGAGAACTATAGAAAAACCCTTAAAAGCAGGCATGATTTACAAGGAACATGTGGACACCAGTTTGAAACTAATAGAGCTGTGTATGCCTTTAACCGAATGCAAAGATTTCTGCAACAAACAATTCAAATTTGAGCACATAGAAACCTATCAATTGAGAACCATATATAAAATCTATGAAAAGGCCTTCCTTAATAATGAATTAAAACAAAAATCTTCGATATTTGTCAACTACATAATGCTGCAGGTGCAAATGTTATCTTTGGATTTGAAAATGCAGAAATTAAATGAGGAAAAGTTATTAATAATAAGTTATCAAGTACAGGAGTGGTTTAAATATGGCTGGAATTTGAGTAAATCTTTGGAGTTGGAAGAAAAAGCAACAGAAGATGCTAAGGCTTCTGAGTTTTCGCCAGATTTCTCAAAACTTTTGAAATCCCAGCAATGGCTGCAGTTTTGTAAATCTTGTTTGAAAACGGGCATGCATATAAATGAAACCGATGTTGAGCTGGATGTCAATGATAAATTCAATGGTTTGTTATTGCAATTATTGGCCTATTTAGCCGATAATTTGTATAACGATTACTCTGAGGATTGTGCCGATTCCACCGCTAATGCTGAATGTGCTCAACTCTATGAAATGATCTTTACTCATTCCAAATTCTATGATATTGTTCTTAACAAACCTCCACAATCAAAAGTTAAAACTCAAGTTTTACATTTGCTGTATATAATGGCTAAGAAATCACCTTCGTCCCTTCAAGAGGCACAAATTCCTGTTATTTTGGGTGCTTATCAAGCTAAACTCTATGATTCGGATCGTTATTGCTTGGCTTTGTTGAATTTGTTTGAATATTACGACTGTGGTTTGGCCAAGTATAGACCTTTTATTTGGGGAGAAAGTGCAATAGCATTTTATGCTCTTAAAGCGGCCGATGAGGAAAGAGCCAAATTGACACAGCAGGAAACCCTCTATACAACAAGTTATGTCTTTGGTAGATCGCCAGGTGTGTGAGTATACCATAGACAATTTCCCCATATGGCGTAAATTGGATACTTTGCAACAGTTGCCGCAGGAAGAGTTCGAAAATCCTTTTGTTAAAGCCTGGCAGTTTGGAGCTAATAGTCTAGAGCAAAAACTAGAACTGGGGGCTACAGAAATATCGGAAAGTGAAATGCGTTTATGCCCCAAACGTTCGGATATCTATGAGCAATGTTATGATCCTGCTTTCTTTGTGCCACTCATGTCTATGTGTTTCTCTAATGAAGCTTATGCTCATCCTGCCCGGCCTGTACAAAATGGTTTACTGGCTCTCACTTTTGCCGCTTTATCCTCGCAGGACAAGGACATGCGTCAGGCTGCTGGTTGTGTACAATTGCGTTACCGCTCGCACTTTGAAAACAATAAATTCTTTGAGAAACCTTTATGGATACAAACCTATGAAAATTTGCAGTCGGGTCTTAATGATTTAAGGAACTCTTGGATGAAACATAAATCCAACTCTGGCACCCCTAGGGTACCCTATATCTCCGGTTTGTTTGTGGCGAAAACCTTTAATCTTACCACCGATCCCACACATTTGCTGTACAAACAATTAACTATGTTTTTAAGACTTAAATCCAGTTTTAATTTCCAATGTATACCCGAATTCAATGTACTATTCTATTCTCCCGAAATGGAACATCAAGAATTCCGTCAATTTATCGTAGAGGTTATAAAACATGGCATTAAGTCCAGTTCCGATTTTTTTTACTCGTCTCCACTAATACCTTTAAAGTTTTAATGGGTTTCTATGGCAGTACCATGTCTACGTTGGAATTGAATCTACAAATCCTTTCGGTATTTTCCACCTGTGTTAAAATACCCGCCTCCTCGAAAATTATGTTGGAGCATGTTGGTCTAATACCCTGGTTAAGTTCCATTATTAACTCCATTGAATTCTATCAGTTTGATGTTATTGAGGGTCTCATCAGCATCATCAATAATTTATGGTATGCCGTCAAGGCCAATGAAAAAGAGTTACATAATTTCTCACACATTTCCCTCGAAATTCATCGTTTGATTTTACAACTAATACCCCTTATATCGCCTCGTATTTCTTCCAATAACTTTGCTAAACTTATGAATATTTTAAACAAAACTTGTCTAAACTCTAGCCAATATTTGGCCATGTCTGCGGATCAACTAGGCAAAGTAATATCATGTGCTGAAAAACATTATTCTACGTTGGTATTACCTCTGCAATCGATTTATGAAAATGGTGGCATGGGCTGCTCTTCATGGCAGTCTTATTGCCAGGAACTCTATAGCCAGCAAGTGGATAGTAAAACCATATTGGCTTTAACTAGTTTAAGATCATACATTATTTCCTGGTGGTCCAGCCACAATGATAAGCAGGTCGTCGTAGAGGAAAGCAGTGCTTTAATTAAATGTTAATGGAAATCATTTACCAATTAATACCGCTGAACTTTTTGGTTTTAATTAAGTTAATGTTTTATTTTATAATATTTTTTTTATAAAGTTTATGAGATGAAAGAAAAAATAAAGTACAATAATTGTTAATTTTAATTAATACAAAAATCTCGTTTTCTGTTTTAGAATAGCTCTTCGACTGGCATAAAATTGATCTTGAATTGGTTTCTAACTGAATTCGTACTGATCTCCAATAAAACTAATCGAAAATTGAACTAAAACTGAACTAGAATTGATTTTGACGAATCAAAAGTGATCCCCAACTGATTTCTAACTGGATTGTAATTGCTAGTTTAATTCATAATAAATTCCAATCCACTTTCGATTCTTCAAAATCAATTCTACTTCAGTTTTAGTTCAATTTTAGGTCAGTTCCAGTTGGAGATCAGTTCGAATTCAGTTGGAAACCAATTCAAGAACAATTCTATACCAGTTGAAGATTGATCTACAAATGAACTTCAATTGAACTAGAACTGAAGTAGAACTGAACTAGAAGTGAACTAGAACCGAACTAGAACTGAACTAGAACTGAACTAGAACTGAACTAGAACTGAACTAGAACTGAACTAGAACTGAACTAGACTGGCATAAAATTGATCTTGAATTGGTTTCTAACTGAATTCGTACTGATCTCCAATAATACTAACCGAAAATTGAACTAGAACTGAACTAGAACTGAACTAGAACTGAACTAGAACTGAACTAGAACTGAACTAGAACTGAACTAGAACTGAACTAGAACTGAACTAGAACTGAACTAGAACTGAACTAGAACTGAACTAGAACTGAACTAGAACTGAACTAGAACTGAACTAGAACTGAACTAGAACTGAACTAGGACTGAACTAGAACTGAACTAGAACTGAACTAGAACTGAACTAGAACTGAACTAGAACTGAACAAGAACTGAACTAGAACTGAACTAGAAATGAACTAGAAATGAACTAGAAATGAACTAGAACTGAAGTAGAACTGAAGTAGAACTGAACTAGAACTGAACTAGAACTGAACTAGAACTGAACTAGAACTGAGCTAGAACTGAACTAGAACTGAACTAGAACTGAACTAGAACTGAACTAGAACTGAACTAGAACTGAACTAGAACTGAACTAGAACTGAACTAGAACTGAACTAGAACTGAACTAGAACTGAACTAGAACTGAACTAGAACTGAACTAGAACTGAACTAGAACTGAACTAGAACTGAACTAGAACTGAACAAGAACTGAACTGAACTAGAACTGAACTAGAACTGAACTAGAACTGAACTAGAACTGAACTAGAACTGAACTAGAACTGAACTAGAACTGAACTAGAACTGAACAAGAACTGAACTGAACTAGAACTGAACTAGAACTGAACTAGAACTGAACTAGAACTGAACTGAACTGAACTAGAACTGAACTAGAACTGAACTAGAACTGAACTAGAAATGAACTAGAAATGAACTAGAAATGAACTAGAAATGAACTAGAACTGAACTAGAACTGAACTAGAACTGAACTAGAACTGAACTAGAACTGAACTAGAACTGAACTAGAACTGAACTAGAACTGAACTAGAACTGAACTAGAACTGAACTAGAACTGAACTAGAACTGAACTAGAACTGAACTAGAACTGAACTAGAACTGAACTAGAACTGAACTAGAACTGAACTAGAACTGAACTAGAACTGAACTAGAACTGAACTAGAACTGAACTAGAACTGAACTAGAACTGAACTAGAACTGAACTAGAACTGAACTAGAACTGAACTAGAACTGAACTAGAACTGAACTAGAACTGAACTAGAACTGAACTAGAACTGAACTAGAACTGAACAAGAACTGAACTAGAACTGAACTTGAACAGAACTAGAACTGAACTGGAACTGAACTATTGTTAAACTCAAACTAAACTAGAGTTGGATAAGAGTTAAACTTGAGCTTAAGTAGATGTAAATTTAACTTTTAAAAAACATTTACCATATATTATTACCAGTATATGTGGGTGATAATTTAACACTTTCTTAAATTGAAATGTTTTCAATGTACTTGTAAATCCTATATTTAAAATGTTGCCAACAACTAAGTGTTTCATTTACACATATGTACATAGAAAACTTACAGCGCAATAAAATT